>NC_091304.1:50536074-50696074 GCF_038502225.1 Cherax quadricarinatus
ATTAAAATCTAAATTCTGCATTTCGCCGGCCATGTGTATGAATGATTGAGCGTGATTGAGGAGTAGAGGTGGGCGAATTTAAGAGGATTTTTCAACTCGCTCTCTTTCTCACTTTCCTCTCTCAATCTCTCACACTCATACACACACAAATGTAACATCTGACATTGTTGAAAGTCTTCACTGTGTGGTAAAACCAAGTAAGTTTGTTGCTTTTACCAAGTCTGTATTGCAGATTTCAATGGGATAGGGTTGTCGTGAGTAGCACCCCGAGTACCTACCAGCCCGGCTAGGATTTGTATTTTGTGGTTTAAAAAATCCTGGTCTGACTTGTCACCATAACCGAAAAAGCTGTTATATTTATTATAGTTTAGATATAAAGAGCTACAATAATTTAAGTTTATTCTTTTATATGTTTTATGGGTTGGTAAACATTCAGTATTTAAAAAAGTACTAACTGTACATTATTACACCGCAGTATAATTCAGATTTAAATAATTAAGTGTAAATTAATGGTATAAATTTGGAATTTTTACATATAAACTGTAAACATGTTACAATTTATAGTGACAGTACAGTATAAAGTTAAAATGCATTTGCGTGGATAAAGAAATCATTACAGTGAAATATCTCTTACATACAGTAAAACATGTAACGTTTAACGTAATAATTAAATGTTTCAATAGTTCCATTACAGATTTGTAACCCACCACATAGCCGGGGAGAAAGTTTATTGTTGGCGTCAACGTTGATTTAGATTACATGACCTCATCACCAGGGGAAGAAAGCATGTCCTGACATTATTAACGATGTGTACAGCATAATATTGCTCTCATAAGGCGTATACAATCCAAGCATTAGCCATACAGTGCAGTATTCACTGTGGAAGGAGAACTGTGTACAGCACAGGGAAGAATCGGAACTTTGTACTGCACATTGCAGGGTCTAGAATTGTGTGCTGCAAAGTGCAGCATCCAGAACTGTGTACTGCACGGTGCAGCACTCAGAACCGTGTACTGCACAGTGCAGCACTCAGAACCGTGTACTGCACAGTAATGTATTTCACAGGCATATATAATTTCATTTATATAAGATACGTAAAAACTTAAACATTAATATATTACAGAAGTTTTTATAAAGAGGGCTTTATTATAAAAATCCACTTAAAAAGTCGGGCGAACTGGGTTTTTAAAAGAAAGGGGGCTAACTGGTTTTTTTTTTAATAAAAGGGCTAGCTGGTTAAAAAAAAAAAGGGGCGAACTGTTTTTTTTTAAAAAAGGGGACGAACTTTTTTTTAAGGGGCGAACTGGTTTTTTTCTTTTTAGGGGGCGAACTGGGTATTTAAAAAGCGAGTGAACTGTTGTTTATTTTAAACCGGGCTAACTGGGTTAAAAATAAAACGGGCGAATTGGATTCAAAAAATATGGACGAACTGGGTTAAAAAAAAAACGGGATATTTAACAACCCTGGATATGATGGTTAGCAATATTTGCACAACATAACTTCCTCTTCTGATGGTAGTTTACTAAGAGGAAACACAATTTAACTTCTGAAAGTTTTTAATTCTTTGTTGAGTATAAACTTAAGATTAATTTATCTTGTGTAAACGCCAGAGGGGTGTAAGTTCTGAGCATAACTTGATAGATATGTAGTGCTAGGTGGTACAATCGTCAACGTGAGGTTTGACTCTCGCCTCAAATGTATATAAAATGGAAGCCTGTTAAATGTTTTCTGCTCGACAAGGGATAGCAAGATCTTTCTTCGTCACCAGCGTGTGACACGGGAGATAAATCATGCAAAAATCTACTTGCATCTAATTTCTACTTATATTTATCATACACTTGATTTCTTTAGTCTGTAATATTTCCTTTACAGTTAAGTAGACCTGATCTGAGACTGGGTTAATGGTGGTGAGGGGGGGGGGCGAGAAGCGATGATCCACGTATTTATTAACATTGCTGTTAGTACTACAAGATATTTTGCCACCACAGAAGGCTACCAGTAGTGGGTCTAACAAGAGTTTACACACCACTGATTGTCCAACAATGCCTGCCGTTCACAATAACCCACATAGGACATCTCTGGCTTCAAAATGATAAAGCCCTCCTGTATATGAGGACTAATGAAGAACAGGAGAATAGCAGAAGACTACGATGAAATGATGACTCAGGTCGAAACTTAAACGTGAAGAGGAAATCCTCAGGTAGTAGCGAGTGATAATTGAATAGTGTAAGCCGTTAAGAGGAATTACCAAGAGTTTTCTTCAGAAGGAAACGTGATGGGTTCCTCCAGACAGTTTTTGATCAGCCGGGTTGTGGTGTTTACATTATACTGTATGCTGGTGCTAGCACTAATAACCTGACTTTAGATCAGCAACCAGGAGATTGAGACCGGGCTGGGGGAAGGGAAAGGGGACGTTGACCGCGGAACCAACACCAGCGGCAAACAGAAATATTAAAATCTAAAACAGTTTATAAATGGGTTTCACACAAATTTCACATTTGAAGCTTCATCAATAACCTGTAACAATTCATTCCATATTTTCTTTTTTCATATTTTATGCAAGCAATTTTCAGACGTTCGTATTGGAAAAATGTCACAGTACAGTAGCAATAGTAACTCGGCCCACACTTTCAAGAGAAAGACTAGGTGACATTCCGGTCCGTCCTGGATTATTAAGTCAATTCCAGGATTGATTGAAATATTGTCTACAGTTTCTTCTCGATATTATGGATTATATATATGTGTGTATGTGTGTGTGTGTGCGCCGAATAGGTAAAACTGGTCAATTAGCAAGAACTCGTTTAAAATTAAGTCCTTTCTAAAATTTTATTTTCATTGATGTTAATGTAAACAATAATAATTTTGTGCTAAAAGAACCTTAGAAAACTTACCTAACCTTATTAAAACAACCGCAATTTAGTTTAGCCTAATCTAGCTAAATATATTTTAGATAGGTTTACAATAATTTAATAATAACAATGAAATATATATTTTTTCGTTAGGTTCAGAATGATTTTTGCGAAATTATTGCATAGACAAATTTTCGCTTGCATTATTCGGCAAGAAGAACTTTGCTATTTAAGTCAAAATCGCAAGTTTTACCTATTCAGGACGACATATATGTAGATTGTGAGTTTTGTTTCATGAACAGGTAAGATGACATGTAAACCTTGTACTATTACTTACATTTATTATACACATACCTTTACTCTGTGTGTTTCTTAATAGTTCTTCATCCTGAAATATTTCTTGTCTAGCCTAGGTGACCTGGTCTGATACAGCTGTGAGAAAGTTAATTCCTAGAACCACTAACAGTTAACAGCTATATTTTGATCATGAATTTCAAATTTTATACTCGCGTTTTCTTTGGGCGAGGCAATATCTGAGGTTCTGCGTGCCCATGAATTTGAAAATATATAGACGTAGTTCTTTTATTTTTGTGGAAGTGCTGCTTAGTAGCACAGAAGAAAGATTTTAGAGGCTATGGAGTTTGAACACAGATTTTTGCTTCGACTATGTCGGACGAGATGTGCAATCACACTGTCTTTAATTTTGTTTGAAAACATTTTATCGTTGATGGTGGTGACACTAATAGTTTCCTTTCTTCACATTACAGGTACGCTTGTTTCGCTCGTCTGGCCAGTTAGTGTGGAAATTGAATCATCAAAAAGGTAAGTGCTTGCCAGAGTAATGGTCGTATTGCGAATCTGATACCAAGTGGTATGGCGATGATTTTTGACCTTGTGACGGTGACAGTGCAGGCCTTGGAGCTGGAAGGCGGAGGGTGTGCAAGCAAATGAAAGTTCGAGGGTTCAGGCCGCGGGAAGGAAGGGAATATTATTTTATTATGAAAAAAAAATTGTGCATTTCACAGAGGCCTTCCGCAGGCTTGCCAGTTCATGCCGTTAAAAATAACGGCTGTTATTGAATGTTGGTCCTTGGCAGAACTCGAGCATTATTGTATATTTTACGATGCTCACAGCTTATGTACACTATGTAATTGCTATTTTGGCGATATTAGCAAGCGTAGCTTTTTACTTGTAGCCGCGTCAGGGTCAGTCGACGCGCTTGGCTAATCACAGCGACAGTAAACAAAGATATGGTAGTTCTGTTTCTTCAGATAACGAAGTATGTTAGGTTCTGCTACGTTAGGTTTTATTAAGCTTTCCCATTATACTACATACAAGTATCTCCCTGGCAGAACATAATAAATTATATTTTATCGCCAAAATGCGTCAGAGACCAACTTTCAATACAAAAAATAACATTGTTTTACATTGCAAAATTTAGAAGTGTGTGGAGGGAGCTTAATGGATCAGTTCGTAAAGAGTGACGATGGTGTGGGAGCTTAGGGGTCCTATTGTCAAGGAGGTGGGGAGAGTTGGGTGGATTTGCTTGCCTTACTGCAGCATGCATCTGTTTGCTTTTGTTTATTTGGATGTTGTAGAAGAGCCGGGACGGAAGAACACTACTACATCAAGGGTAGTTAGCTATGCAACTTTCGTCCAGTTCCTGCACACCATTTAATACACACACTAGTGGTAGACTCAGTAGTTCTCTACTTGTGTTTGTGCATACACACGGACAAAACTAGGCGAGCACACACTTGCTCTCATTCCTTTCCTTCCGCCCCCTCTTTTACTTTCCCTCTTGTGTACTTTCCTCATTTGCCCGCCACCTCTACGCTATTCCTGTTCTTCCTCTCTTGGGTATTCGCTTGTTCACGTTCTTGTACGCTACCCTTCCCTCTCTTCCCCTCGCATGCACGCTGACTCCCTGACCCCTCTTGTTAGATGAGAATACCTGGGTGCCACCAGATATATCCGACGCTAACTAGTGTCCGGAGTGCGACACTGGTGGTGTGCTGGGCTCCACCCACCTCGGCCACATACTCGGGTGGTGCGCCACCCACCTATGTCACATCCCCAACCAATGGTTCTCTATCACGCAGGGTTTGTATATTGGATTCTTTACCCTGATAATTTTTTTTCAATGGATATTAACCTAGTGTATTGACCTTATTGTTCGGTCATATTAATGTATTTTCCAATACGAATTAGCGAATGTACTGACCTAGTCGAGTTTGCAGGGATAAGATGTTCTCCTGGCCTTACTTCAACGAGCTTTACTTATTCATAGTCTTCAAAGCCCTGTCTACTACCTACAATTAATAATATTTATGATTATCTGCACCATCACTTAGTCTAGCTCGTTCCACTTGCTCATTACCCTAAGACTAAGAGTATTTCCTGACATGTCGGTTGCTTATTTGCGCCTTTATCTGCTGTCTAGATCTCCTATCTGCTGCTCCGCATACTAGACAGCATCACCTCTTAATTTAGTCATCATCGTGTTATGCCTTCCTTCCGTACTGGATCTTCTCTTGTTTTGCTAATTTGAGTTCTTTAAGCATCTCCACGTTGTGAAACTTTCGTCATACCCTTCCCTTTCCCTCATCTCCAGTACTAGTCACGTTGCGAGCTTTTGAATCTTCTACGGGTTTTCAACTTGGTTATTCAAGCGCAGGTTTCATTCTGGTGATCATTATAAAGATGTTATTCTGCGTTATCGCATGTATAAAACGTTAAATTATGCCTTTTTTGGGGTTCCTGCAGTTAGCTTTTCCATGCTGACTCTTATTCTATGTCTTGGTGACTCTTGAAACTTTGAAAGGATAGCTAGCTTCTCATAACCCACAAGTGTGGTTAATTCTGTATGTGGTTCCGGTGGTTTCAAGTTGGAAAAATTCAGATTCAGGAAGGATATAGGAAAGCACTGGTTTGGTAATAGAGTTGTGGATGAGTGGAACAAACTCCCGAGTACAGTTATTGAGGCTAAAACGTGTAGTTTTAAAAATAGGTTAGATAAATACATGAGTGGGTGTGGGTGGGTGTGAGTTGGACCTGACTAGCTTGTGCTGCTGGATCGGGTACAGTGCTCCATCCTTGAGTGGGGATGACCAGACTGGGTGGGTCATTGGGATAATCCGGGGGGTGGGTCATTGGTCTAATCCGGGGGGGGGGACATGGACCTGCTCCGTATGGGTCAGTAGGCCTGTTGCAGTGTTCCTTCTTTCTTATGTTCTTATGTTATGCTTGGTGTGATGTGCACTCCCAGATCTTTCCCCTTGTGCAATGCCTGTATCGCCTCCCCTTGTGGACTGTTACATTTCTGGTCGTTTATTTGCAGCTTGTATGACGATAGCCAACAACCATGCAAGGAGGTACTATCCTCCTGTTAAGTGAGTGTGAAAATGAAGCATGTTAAACGTTCTGCACTGTCGGAGCTGCTGCTCTTTAGCCTGTCTCAAGAACACTTATCACGGATTAAACTTCTACTAAAGTTCAGTAGGTGTAATTATTTACATTTTCCTGCGTTTCTTTGAAGACGTTCCTGTGGTATTTCCGTCTCAGTTTCAGTGGTCTTATGAACAAACACATTCACCTGTGGTTTACGCGTGACCTATATCAAATTTTCCTCATTGTTGATTGTCAACCAGGCTGTTGCTTTTGGTGGCTCGCCGGCCCACATATCCACTGCAGCCTATTTGATCTGGCGCTCCGCGGAGCTAGTGATCCAGTTTCCTCTTGAATACTTCCAGACTTGTTCTTTCAGTATTTCTGATATCTGCTGGTAACAGGCTGACTAGTCGAGGCCCAGGGATGCGCAACCCCTGGTTAACATGTCTCTGTATTAATGATATAAAAAAAACTTGGTGGAGGAAACATCTCTCAAATGAAGATACACTTGGGGATATTACGTTCCTTAATCTAGTTATTAGGAGCTCTGGTGTGAGCGCCAGCTGCAGGGTCGACAATCTAAAAGATATTGATTGGTTGTTAGCGCACTTGTGCTATGGTGCCCGTGTTCTGCCCTTTTATTCTGTTGTATAAAGTTGTGGTTGTATGCAGCTGTTGGTACCCTACCTTCGTACTTCGTAGTTAGCTGGCTATCGCCATTGATACTCTTGCATAGAACATGGGAAATGATTTACTTGTTCAGGTGTTTGTGCCATCAAAGTGTACAGCTAAACATATAAAATGACTTGGGGAAATGTATCTTCTACTTACAATGAAGAGTGAAGCGTTTTACACGTTACAACGGTTTGTGTTGTGTGATTCACAAGCTCTGCTGGTGGAGACATGCGGGTGAGAGGGCGGGTGAATGTCACACACAACATGGTAAAGTAATGGGGTGACTCTTAGCTTTGTCATCAGATTGGCGTACAGCCGAGAGGATACTGTGTTTGATCCCCGAACAAGCATATAGGCGAGACTTTATACTCTGTTCACCTAGACGTAAAAGTAGGTACTAGTGCTACTCGATTAGGGGGACGAGGTTGCCTCCTAGGAACGATGCAAGTGTGGAATATCTAGATCTGCTGCACTGGTACAAAATGAAACTCAAACTCTTGGTGGTGTATGGAAAAACACCCAGCGTTGTGTGCTCAGTAAAGTGTATTTGAATTCTGCGGTAGATCTAATGATAAACAAATACAAGCATCTTTGTTGTATCCAGACACTGTTGTCAGGGGTTGGAAGACACCGTTGTCGGGGGTTGGAAGACACCGTTGTCGGGGGTTGGAAGACACCGTTGTCGGGGGTTGGAAGACACCCACCATGCTGTGCACAAATGAACCTGAATAAGCTGCATATTTGTTCTGCCAAGTGGCTGTTGAAAGTCAACCCCAGCAGGTGCAAGGCTGTGAAAATTGAAGAGTGCAAAGATCAGACGTAGAGTGGAGGCTCTGGGGACAGGCTGCAAACCTCACTCATGAAGGACCTGGGGTAAGTATGGTACCGAACATCTCGCCTGAGGCGCACATGGTTTGGGCCATATGACCTTTGCAGCAGTTGTGCGTCTAGTTAATCTAAGATCAGCGAAGTCATTTATGACGTATGTCAGGATCATCTTCGTGTATGCAGCACCATTATGGAACCCTTACCTTTGATGCGCCTTGCGCGCACATTTATTCCCCGTGATGTGCACACCCACACAGCATGGTAGATATGTGCACATGTAGGGCTGTATGTGCACATCCACCGTGCTGTGCGTGACTAACCCTCACTACACACTAAAATTTTGCTGACACTGGTGAGAAAGCGGCATTTCTTGCAGAACTGACGTTTCTGGCAAATTATATTGTTTGCGCCACTTTTCACTGCAGGACCCCTGTAGCACGTCTTCCACTCTCTTCATTCAGAGTTTTCTCGCAACAGTTCTGGAGGCCTGGTCGGAAACAGGGCTGCGGGGGCCATGACCTCCCCCTCTCTCTGTATCTACATTTTGTATACCTACTGAAGAAACTAGAGACCATGCTGCTTGGGAGAGGATTGTGGAAGTACAGTACGTGGTACTGTGATAGCGACAAGCTGCGAGAAAAGACACTTGCGTCCAGTTCAACACATTTAAGTAAACATTTCGCCAGGAGTGGCTTCTTCGGTCCTGAAGAAGCCACTCCTGGCGAAACCTTTCCTTTAATACATTTCCCGAAGTGGACATGCTCTTATGTGCGTTTTGCCGCGTGATGATGCTTTTGCATGTGAAGACGATTACCTCTGTTAAGATTCCTGAATTATTATTATTATTATTATTATTATTATTATTATTATTATTATTATTAAAGCTGCACACCTCTTGTCTTTTTTTGCAAGTTGTCTTCTGCATAGCAACATGCCATCGTCCAGCTGTGTGTGCCTGTGTACGTACGTACGTAACAACATTTTGGTAGATCTAATCCGTCAAGAGATGGATGCCTCAAGAGGTGTCTCTCTTAATTTATACACAGGGAATTTAGTTTATTCCTTATTTTAGGGATTGAAGAGTTCGTGACAGGTAGTGAACAGGTTACATTGCAGCCTCTACTCGTGTAGTCGATAGGATTTAAACCAGTTAATTAAGCAACCCACTATTAAGTCGTCCGTCCGTGTTAATTTGTATCAGTTTACTGTAAGTATAGGTGAATGTAAAATAACCTAACCTAGAATAAGAATTCGTATGTGTATGTTGAGGCTTGGATCAGGTTGAAATCAGCGAAGGGTAATAAATACAACAACTTCCATACTATATTGAGGTGAGGTTGACGCATCCACCAACCTCGTATATAGCATGTATTGCTTGTTTAACCTGGCTTATATAGCAGTTGCTCAAACATTAATATCCCTTGTATTACTAGACGTACTGGTGTTGCCCAGTAGTCTCTCCATTCATACTTGTACGCCACTGACTGTCAGAGCAACAAGGAGCCCACAAGTGACTGTAAACAAACGTTATGATGAGCAAGCAGGCAGTATGACTTGATTTTACTTTAGTCTTGGTTTGCTTTACATTGCGTGAATATAGACACTTTCTGATACACTGACAAGGTAAGTTGGTAATTGAGCTGAGCTGCCTTAAGCCCAGGTATGATCACTGATGTCAGACAGCGGGGAGAGATTGGTCCTGTTATCTCCATAATAGTAACTAACTCAAGGCTACTGTATCCGTCCTCCATAATAGTAACTAATTCAAGGCTACCGCATCCTACCGCTACCCTCAGCCATCCTAAAACAGCGTGTGGGTGGCTTCCAACGCACTCAGGGACTTGGGTATGTTCCGTGCTGCCAGAAGTGAACAGCTAGCTTAATTACTATCGAAGAATTTACTCAGATAACAAATCCGAAGTTAGTGGCCCAGATAACCCAGTAAAATAAATCCAGAGGTAGTAACCCAGAATAACCCAGTAAAATAAATCTGGAGAGTTAAAAACCCAGGATAACCCAGTCAAGTTTGTGGTACATTTTGGGTGGCGTCCATTATTCCTCCTGCCCAGGATACAATTCACAACATTCGACTAACACCCAGGCACTTATTTACTGCTAGGTGAAGAGTTGTAAGAGAACATTCCTACACCTTCACCTGCCCCATGATCAAGCCTAGGTTTTGGGGTTGTGAGCCGAATGCTGGTGGTGGTGGTTATTTCACAGTTACAGTAAGTAATGTTTGTCAATCTCTCACTCGTGAAAGTGTTACTGTAGTTAGAGATGCACAGGTACCATGGCAGGTGGAGTGTCCCTCACTCTTTACTGTGTAAACAGTAAACAATTCGAAATTGTAAACACAGCAATTTGTAGTACACTGTATAACAGAGAAATTAAAAAGCAACTCTGTTTTCTAATAACATCCCCTCGGTCCACTGTCTTTACGTATTGTTATTTCCACGGGGAAGCTTTAAATTCGTGTCATACATTGTGATTCTTTCCAAATTAATAAAAATGAAAATTTTACATCAGTGCAATTTTTCTTCGTCCCCTTGTTATCAAACACAGGCATGAACAACACCTAGAGTAAACTCTCACAAGACGGATTGAAGACTTTCAAAACTAGTAGCATCCAAATAATTCAGTGTACTTCACTGATCATTGACGGATCTGAGAAGGTTTTCCCAGTATGTCTAACTAGTGTTTCATGGGCGTCTTGAAGGGTGACTCAGGAAGTTGGTGGTTACGGCACACCGCCCCACGGTGCTCCAGAGTTACCGCATATATGCTCACCAAAACTGATGGTGTCCTGTGAATATTACTCGTATATCTCTTCAAGTTAATTATACATTAGCATTGGGTAACTATACAGTTATCACCCTACACCTTACAAAGGTGATAGGGAATTAATGTTCGCGAGCTGTGAACCCTATGGGAAACTTTAGGAGAGTCTACAAATGTCAGCCGTTTTGACACAAAAACTAGGATGTATTTGCTGCAAATGTCATTCAACTTTTTTCTTTCCCAATTTTATTATACACAACCTGTGACACAGCAGTAGAAATATTAGGTGCATATATTAGTTCAGTCATGTGGTTCTTAACATAGTTTTACTTAGCAATTCGGCACTAATGAGCTTGGCTAGTTTAGTTTGATAGTGAAGTATAATTATAGATTAAATATTTGCATTTCTTTAAAAAGCTGAAGAATTTCTTTAAATTTATGCTTCGTGATAAAAAATATAATGGAAGGTGTGAGATTTTTTTTTTGCTTGCTAAGTTTACATTTAGTCATCAACGCACTGTTGTGGATCAGTCTTGTCTGGCAGTGGGATAGTAAGTGGACTGACTAACTAGTGGTGCACTCCTGCTCTCTCAGCCTAGCAGGTTGTCCTCACGCTGCTTGTGGGCAGTCAAGACTTAGTGCTTTATTATTACCAGGTTACCTGTAGGTGAAGGAAGTTATCACACTGCTAGAATTTGAGGGAAGCTGTTATACTGGTAGTTAAGTTAGTGAAGGAAGCTGTCACCCTGCTAGTGAAGTTGAAGGAAGCTATCATACTGCTGGTGAATATTATCTAATGTATATAACATAAGGCATCTTTGTCTCATCATTCTCACGACAAGCTTAGAAAATATTTACAGATTAACGCGAGAAACTAACACTTAGCATCACTGAGGTAAATATCATGTTAAGTTTTATGCACGGGTTGGGCAAGTTTCTTGCCTCAACTTTAGTTGGATTGTTTCCGGGATCATGGTACAAGCGGTTGGTCTCAGACCAGGCCTCATATTGATAGCCTGAGCCGCTGGTATAATTGAAAGCAACCTCGTATGGACTAATGCACTTTACCTTAATGTTGATTCTCTGGTGACGCAAGCTAAAATTGCATCTTCATCGTTTAATAGAAAACTGGGAGCCATGGGTGGTGATCACGGAAGTCTACAAATAAGCTAGTGGTACTAGTTTATATGTTGGTAACCTAGAGGTACTAGTCTGTATTGATAACCTAGAGGTACTAGTCTGTATTGCTAACCTAGAGGTACTAGTCTGTATTGCTAACCTAGAGGTACTAGTCTGTATTGCTAACCTAGAGGTACTAGTCTGTATTGCTAACCTATAGGTACTAGTCTGTATTGCTAACCTATAGGTACTAGTCTGTATTGATAACCTAGAGGTACTAGTCTGTATTGATAACCTAGAGGTACTAGTCTGTATTGATAACCTAGAGGTACTAGTCTGTATTGATAACCTAGAGGTACTAGTCTGTATTGATAACCTAGAGGTACTAGTCTGTATTGATAACCTAGAGGTACTAGTCTGTATTGATAACCTAGAGGTACTAGTCTGTATTGATAACCTAGAGGTACTAGTCTGTATTGATAACCTAGAGGTACTAGTCTGTATTGATAACCTAGAGGTACTAATCTATATTGATAACCTAGAGGTGCTAGTATATATATTGATTACTTAGCCAAGATGTGGTTGTGGATACAGGTGCAGTGGAGGCGGGGCGGGTAATCCAGGCATGCCGTTACTTGCGGTTTCTGGAAGATACACCTTGTCGTCCCTGACGCAGTGAAGGCCGGGGCCAAGTAAGCAAGTGCTGACCTAGTAATCCCGTTCGTTACCTGCACGGTTTTCAGTCAGTTTTATGAAAATATTAACAACGTTGCTAGCAGGTGCAGTTCTCACCATGAAATGTTCATGTATAGAAGCCAGGACAACCTAGACTTACACCAGAACACTTTTGTCGCTCGTAACTCTTTACACCGCAGTGATATTGTTCCGCACACACTGCAACACAAAGCGTTCCGGCTCACTCTATAGCAGACTTATGCCTCGGCGACTTCATTGGCAACATAAAGTATACGTCCTTGTGAAGTGTGGACCTGATGGGTCCCAACAGACAAAAATAATTTTATGCATGGCTCAGCAAGACGTGGTGTTTGGCGCTTCATCAGCAGGAATAGTTTTTGTGGAATAAGGTTCGGCTGCACATATTTCACACACAACCACCTATATGTAGGTACCCCTCCCACTGTAGTCAGAATTGTTTGTCGGGGGGAGGAGGGTTGAGTATCAGCACCTGTCCTCTCCTAAAGTACAATAACCAGTATTATTAGTTCCTGGCCTTGTGGGCCCCATCATACCTATTCTTGAAATAGTGTACTGAGTTTTCCTGCACAATTCCTCATCTAGCTTATTCCACTTATTTACTAATCTGAGATTAAAAAGTATTTCCTTACATCCCTGTGGCTTATGTCTTTATAGCCTCCATCTATAACCTCTCGCCCCTATGTCACACAGTTAGAAAAGTGCCTCTGAATTTCTTCTAGCCCTTCTCTTATAAAGTCGTCAGGTTCAGTTCCTTTAGTCTCGACTTGTTACCCGGTCCTCTCATCCCTGGGACTTGTCTTTTTGCTGACTTCTGGACCTTCCAGTTTTCGTACATGCTTGACCAGGTGGGGGCTCAGTGCTAGTGCTACATACTGCATGTGTTAAAACGTCCAAAAATTTAATTTGACTTTTTCAGAAGGGAGTTCTGGGATTTGCCAACCTCGCATACGTTGCAGGTGGTGATATTTTGGGTGTGATGTTCACTCCAAATATTTTTCCTTGAGCAATTTTCGTAGTCATTCGCTAATCATACTGTAATCCATATTCAGTCTACTCTCGTCATCTTTAATTTTCATGACCTTGCTCTTATTTCCGTTGACCTCTTGTGTAACTTGTGGCGTGTTGTTGTCGGTAGAATACAGGAAGTCCTCAACGTCATCAGTAGGTTCTTGGAAACTGCGACTTTAAGAAAAACGACGTATAACGAAACCAATTTTCCCTTAGGCTAATTGATATAAACAAGAGTTCAGTTCCTACGACAATGGAGAGTTGAGAGGGAGGACAGTAGTTCTGCAGACGCCATAACTATGGAGTATGTCGCTCTGGGGCGCTATAAAATCGTATATTTATTCTATTATTGGCATTTTTATTTTAGGTATCACATGTTTTTATTTTTTTTTTCAAAATTATATAAGAAACACGCTACACATCATAAAAACCGAATGCAAACATCCATAAGGAAGGAAATTAATTGAATAGTAAATCTGGGTAAGCAGCTGTGGTTTCTTTCTCGGCACTTGCAGACTCGTCTGTTATTTGTATGTTATGCAGTCTTAAACGACTTGCCATGAACGTTTCACTTTCAGCACTCTAACCCTGTTTTTTCTTTAGATCTTCAAATACAGCTTTCATTTGTATGGCCATTAGCGAACAAGGAGAGTTACACTGATGCATGACCTCCATCCAGATATTTAACATTAATTCCATATTTTCCATTCCTGGCCGGAAATTGATTTTTTCTCATCAACGTTATAACGAAACGACGCTAAGTGAGGACTTCCTGGACATTTTTAACTGCACACGACTTAGGTCTTAATTAGATCTTTTCAATTGTGTCATGGTAGAGAATACCAGTAGCCTAGAGATAACGGTGATTGATTCGGTTTGTAAAAGATAACAGATCATGGTTTTTAAAAGATGAAAGATTCGGTTTATAAAACATGCATTTTTATATAACCTGGTACAACCTATTAAATCATATTGAAAAAACTGTTGAGATTAAGGTCCGTACCATTCATCAGTTTATTAGGAGTCATCAATAAATGCTCAGACAAAGGCCTACCGACTACAGACCTACAGACTGCACCCTGGTAAATACTTTAGTAATGAGATATAAAAATTACATTACTCTTCTATTAGAAATAAGCTATCTTGAGAAATGGTGATTCCCAAGTAATGGTAAAGCTAGCTAGACTGAACGAAATCTTCGACTCTCCCGTAGCTGATAAACCGTTAAAAGGAATATTTGACTATGTCCTCTTGACCTGCTGATATCTCTCGGCTTAGGCTAACAGATTGATTTTAACACTGAAACCCATCCTGTGTGACTGAATGTGATGAAACATTTTTTTATCAGTATGTATGTCGTAAAGAATATGGCAGTAGCTATCATCATGTGGGACCCAGGTTAAGTGTACTGCTGTATGATCATGTGGGACCCAGGTAAGTGTACTGCTGTATGATCATGTGGGACCCAGGTAAGTGTACTGTTGTATGATCATGTGGGACCCAGGTAAGTGTACTGCTGTATGATCATGTGGGACACAGGTAAGTGTACTGCTGTATGATCATGTGGGACACAGGTAAGTGTACTGCTGTATGATCATATGGGACCCAGGTAAGTGTACTGCTGTATGATCATGTGGGACCCAGGTAAGTGTACTGCTGTATGATCATGTGGGACCCAGGTAAGTGTACTGCTGTATGATCATGTGGGACCCAGGTAAGTGTACTGCTGTATGATCATGTGGGACACAGGTAAGTGTACTGCTGTATGATCATGTGGGACACAGGTAAGTGTACTGCTGTATGATCATATGGGACCCAGGTAAGTGTACAGCTGTATGATCATGTGGGACACAGGTAAGTGTACTGCTGTATGATCATATGGGACCCAGGTAAGTGTACTGCTGTATGATCATGTGGGACCCAGGTAAGTGTACAGCTGTACGATCATGTGGGACCCAGGTAAGTGTACTGCTGTACGATCATGTGGGATCCAGGTAAGTGTACTGCTGTACGATCATGTGGGATCCAGGTAAGTGTACTGCTGTACGATCATATGGGACCCAGGTAAGTGTATTGCTGTACGATCATGTGGGATCCAGGTAAGTGTACTGCTGTACGATCATATGGGACCCAGGTAAGTGTACTGCTGTACGATCATGTGGGGCTCGGGTAAGTGTACTGCTGTACGATCATATGGGACCCAGGTAAGTGTACAGCTGTACGATCATGTGGGATCCAGGTAAGTGTACTGCTGTACGATCATGTGGGACCCGGGTAAGTGTACTGCTGTACGATTATCGTGATATTGGTCCCAGGTATCTTCTGTGATGGTTTTTGTAACGTAAATCACTCGCATGATAAGGTCGTGGTAATATATTCTTGGTCAATACCCGTGACCTGTTACGATTACCTTTTGCTCTTTAACCCTCGCAGCCTGGCCTTTGGCAAGCTTTTTTTTTCCGTCGATTGCCTGTTCAACGAGACTGTTGGTGTTGCTGGCCCACATATAGCCAACACAACCTGGTCGCTCAGTTGTGCCAGTTGATAACTGTATAATGAAAGTGCTGCATAATCAACTCGTTTTATTGTTTTGTAAATCCTAGCTAAGTGAGGTGAGGTGATCCTGGGAGATGGTTGTCATTGGGTCACCCATTCATACACTTCTGTAATATACCGTATTTTCCAGCATATAAGGCGCTCTTGTTTTCCCACAAAAAGTCTTGGAAAATCACCCTGCGCCTTATATGTTAAAAGCTTGCTGGTCTGATCATGCATGTTAGTGGTGCTAGCATCTCTCAGTCCAGCGTAAAAACTATAGCCCAGCTGATCCGAAACTGTTTGGAGGAAGCGGTCAAGTTCCTTCAAGGTCATTATTTCAAGGTTTGCAATAATGTTCAGTTACTACGGTGAGACTGTCAGCGATGACGTTATTGGTCCCTCGTCCGAGGCCGGGTCCCAGACCAAGCCTCTTGGTTCATATCCTGATCATTTATGCTGTTGGTGTTAGCCACACCCAGTCTAACGTAGGCAGTCACAATAAATTTATTAAAATGTACACCTGTTTTGTGGGGTTATAAAACTATACAGGCGCCAATGCTGCCATGAATTGTTTGTGTCTGTGAATAAATATGTTGCCTCAGTGACACAATGGTTCAGGGAAGCGCATGGTGACCTGTTTTTATGGCTTGAAAATTGTTGCACATTTTTGTCTGCTTTCGCAGAGCAAATTGTATTTGTTCAAAAATGTTTAAAGTTTTTATTGCCATTGTTAAGTATGGTGGTAAAAATGATAATTTCATTGAACAGGTATTGTCTGTCTGTGGCGCTCAATAATGCTCTTTTGTGTCAGCACTTTATCATGTCTTTTTCGTTTTTTTTTTTTTTTTTTTTTTTTTTTTTTTTTTTTGTTAGAATTGACTGATGTGTTTGTCAAGGGTCGTGGTGTGTTCAAAGTTGTGGTGGGTTCAAGGTTGTGGTGTTTGTCAGTGGTTGTGGTATGTTCAAGGCTGTGATGTTTGTCAGTGGTTGTGGTGGTTTCAAGGTTGTAGTGTTTGTCAAGGGCTGTTCAGCACTAGCCATTTGGAGTCTTTGTTATAGCTTAAATTAGCCTTGTGCTGTGTTGAGAGAATTGTTGGTGTGGCGTGTTTTTTCTTTTGGTAGTACAGTAGCAAGTCTCCGCCTTGCACTGCAGCTCCTAGTGACTTAAGTCATACTACACTGATTCACTCTGGCAAGTATGTAGGTATATGTTGATGCTGAGGCACTGTGTTATGTTAATACTTTAGCATGTTATTTGATAGCTTTTGGTGACACGTGTTGTATGATAGTGTTGTGGTGACCTTCCATACATCAGTGTTGATAGTATTGTGGGACCATCCATCTAACAACATTAACAACGGTGTTGATAGTATTGTGGTGACGATACAACAGTGATAGTATTGTGGGTGACGATACAACAGTGATGATAGTATTGTGGTGACGATACAACAGTAATGATAGTATTGTGGTGACGATACAACAGTAATGATAGTATTGTGGTGACGATACAACAGTGATGATAGTATTGTGGTGACGATACAAGTGATGATAGGATTGTGGTGACGATACAACAGTGATAATAGTATTGTGGTGACGATACAGCAGTGATGACAGTATTGTGGTGACAAGTGATGATAGTATTGTGGTGACAACAGTGATGATAGTATTGTGGTGACAACAGTGATGATAGTATTGTGGTGACAACAGTGATGATAGTATTGTGGTAACAACAGTGATGATAGTATTGTTGTGACGATACAACAGTGATGATAGTATTGTGGTGACGATACAACAGTGATGATAGTATTGTGGTGACGATACAACAGTGATGATAGTATTGTGGTGACGATACAACAGTGATGATAGTATTGTGGTGACGATACAAGTGATGATAGTATTGTGGTGACGATACAACAGTGATAATAGTATTGTGGTGACGATACAACAGTGATGATAGTATTGTGGTGACGATACAAGTGATGATAGTATTGTGGTGACGATACAACAGTGATGATAGTATTGTGGTGACGATACAACAGTGATGATAGTATTGTGGTGACGATACAAGTGATGATAGTATTGTGGTGACGATACAACAGTGATGATAGTATTGTGGTGACGATACAAGTGATGATAGTATTGTGGTGACGACACAAGTGATGATAGTATTGTGGTGACGATACAACAGTGATGATAGTATTGTGGTGACGATACAACAGTGATGCTAGTATTGTGGTGACGATACAACAGTGATGATAGTATTGTGGTGACAACAGTGATGATAGTATTGTTGTGACGATACAAGTGATGATAGTATTGTGGTGACGATACAAGTGATGATAGTATTGTGGTGACGATACAAGTGATGATAGTATTGTGGTGACGATACAAGTGATGATAGTATTGTGGTGACGATACAAGTGATGATAGTATTGTGGTGACGACACAAGTGATGATAGTATTGTGGTGACGATACAACAGTGATGATAGTATTGTGGTGACGATACAACAGTGATGATAGTATTGTGGTGACGATACAACAGTGATGCTAGTATTGTGGTGACGATACAACAGTGATGATAGTATTGTGGTGACGATACAACAGTGATGATAGTATTGTGGTGACGATACAACAGTGATGATAGTATTGTGGTGACGATACAACAGTGATGATAGTATTGTGGTGACGATACAACAGTGATGATAGTATTGTGGTGACGATACAACAGTGATGATAGTATTGTGGTGACGATACAACAGTGATGATAGTATTGTGGTGACGATACAACAGTGATGATAGTATTGTGGTGACGATACAACAGTGATGCTAGTATTGTGGTGACGATACAAGTGATGATAGTATTGTGGTGACGATACAAGTGATGATAGTATTGTGGTGACGATACAAGTGGTGATAGTATTGTGGTGATACAAGTGATGATAGGCTGCATGTGATCCATACTTTAAAATGATTTCAAATTATAGTATTTAGGCAACCACACTTAATACTGTAGAATAACACTGAGATGGTCTCTATCAGTCTTTACCACAATTTATTTTCCCATATACTTTTTTTCAAAAAAAAAAAAAAATCCAGTGTTGCTAGTAAAAATTTTAAATATATAATTTTGAATCTTGGACGTTGCACTACAAATACTGAAGAATTTTTGGCTCGGTTACAAGTTAACTGGGTTGATAACGCAGAAGTTAAAATGAGTTGGTGTGTATGGTAAGATTACATTGGCCTTGCCATGGGGTGTTACCCCACAATAATACCTCGGAGAATTGTTGTGTAGGCTAAAATTACGACGCGAGGTCTCACTGAGCGACACACACACAGCCTTCACTCACTGAGCGTCACACACACTGCCTTCACTCACTGAGCGTCACACACACTGCCTTCACTCACTGATCGTCACACACACTGCCTTCACTCACTGAGCGTCACACACACTGCCTTCACTCACTGAGCGTCACACACACTGCCTTCACTCACTGAGCGTCACACACACTGCCTTCACTCACTGAGCGTCACACACACTGCCTTCACTCACTGAGCGTCACACACACTGCCTTCACTCACTGAGCGTCACACACACTGCCTTCACTCACTGATCGTCACACACACTGCCTTCACTCACTGAGCGTCACACACACTGCCTTCACTCACTGAGCGTCACACACACTGCCTTCACTCACTGATCGTCACACACACTGCCTTCACTCACTGAGCGTCACACACACTGCCTTCACTCACTGAGCGTCACACACACTGCCTTCACTCACTGAGCGTCACACACACACACACACACACACCAAAGACTGCAAACCTCACTCAAGGAGAAAGATCTTGGGGTGAGTATAACACCGAGCATGTCTCCGGAAGCACACATCAATCAGATAACTGCTGCAGCATATGGGCGCCTGGCAAACCTGAGAACAGCATTCCGATACCTTAGTAAGGAATCGTTCAAGACACTGTACACCGTGTATGTCAGGCCCATACTGGAGTATGCAGCACCTGTTTGGAACCCGCACTTGATAAAGCACGTCAAGAAACTAGAGAAAGTACAAAGGTTTGCGACAATGTTAGTTCCAGAGCTAAGGAGAATGTCCTATGAAGAAAGATTAAGGGAAATCGGCCTGACGACACTGGAGGACAGGAGAGTCAGGGGAGACATGATAACGGCATATAAAATACTGCGTGGAATTGATAAGGTGGACAAAGACAGGATGTTCCAGGGAGGGGACACAGAAACAAGAGGCCACAATTGGAAGTTGAAGACACAAATGAGTCAGAGAGATATTAGGAAGTATTTCTTCAGTCATAGAGTTGTAAGGCAGTGGAATAGCCTAGAAAATGACGTAGTGGAGGCAGGAACCATACACAGTTTTAAGACGAGGTTTGATAAAGCTCATGGAGCGGGGAGAGAGAGGGCCCAGTAGCAACTGGTGAAGAGGCGGGTGCCAGGAGCTAAGACTCGACCCCTGCAACCACAAATAGGTGAGTACATAGAGGTGAGTACACACACACACACACACACACACACACACACACACACCACAGCCTTTACTTGACTCGCTGAGCAACACACACTGCCTTCACTTGACTCACTGAGCCACACTGCCTCCGCAATACAGTCCAGCTTCACAATGTTTTGTCTCACGTTAGAATCGCTTACTTTTGCTGTTTTAAACTTAATTTCTGATTAAACACATATTTTTCAAGATATTTAAGCTTCACTTTATCCTGCTTACTGTTGTTGATTAATTTTTGTCCCGTGAAAACTCGCAGCCAGTGGCCACCCATGGCCCTCCAGAATTACAACTACTGATGCCAATAACAAAATCCCCCCAACAAACACAGAATACAACCTCGTTCATATTTGCTAATATACAGGGCCTTAAGCCATCCACCAACAACAAAATACCTTTTATCAGTGGACTTCTAGTGGAGTCTAATGCAATGTTTGCAGCCTTCACAGAGACTCACACAAAAGATCATTTTGACAGTGAAATATGGATAAGTGGTTACAACCTTTTTAGATGCGACAGAAAAAACAGGCAATAAGGGGGGGGGGGTTGGCCTGTATGTCAAAGAGTCCCTTATCTGCACGGAGTTGCTGAACACCACAAATGAGGTAGTTGAAGTTCTATCAATAAAGATCGAGAACCAGAACCTAGTCATTGTGGTTGTATACAAGCCACCAGATGCAACCTCACAACAGTTCAAGGAACAGCTACTGAAAATCGATTACTGTTTGGAAAACCTTCCAGCTCCATCCCCAAACATCTTACTGCTTGGTGATTTCAGCCTAAGGCATACAAAATGGAAGAATGTAGCAAATAATGTTATAGCTGAAACAATCCCCGGAGGTAGCGCAGATGAAAGGTCACACACACATGAGCTACTAAGTCTCTGCGAAAAACACACCTTAAGCCAGCAGATAGTGGAGCCAACAAGACTAGAAAACACACTTGACCTTATCTTCACAAATAATGAGGACCTGATAAGAGACATAAGAATATCAAAAACAACTAATTCCGATCACAATCTAATCGAAGTCCAGACGTACATGCATAGGGGTCCTGAACAGCAGAATGCATGTACCTGTGAAGGTGTCTTCACAAAATACAATTTCAACAACAAGAACATCAACTGGGACCAGGTAAACCATGTCCTAAACGAAACATGTTGGGAAGATGTCTTAAATGACATGGATCCAAACCAGTGCCTTGAAAGGATCAACTTCCTGGTAGCCGAAGCATGTTCTAGGCATATTCCCCTAAGAAAGAAGAAGAGCAGGAGTAAACTGGAGAGAAAAAGACGCTCCCTCTACAGAAGACGACGAAGAGTCACTGAGCTCCTCAGGAGTGCTAGAATATCTGATACACGAAGGGAGGCGCTGACCAGGGAAGTGGAAACTATCAAACTTAAGCTAAATGACTCTTACAGGAACTAGGAGAGGCAGGAGGAGCTTAAAGCTATTAGTGAAATTGAAAGAAATTCAAAATATTTCTTTTCATATGCCAAAAACAAGGCAAATACCACATCTAGTATCGGGCCCTTACTCAGACAGGATGGGACTTACACAGACGACAACAAGGAAATGAGTGAAATATTGAAATCCCAGTACGACTCTGTGTTTAGTGAACCACTAATCGGTCTGAGGATCGACGACCCAAATGATTTCTTCATGAATGAGCCTCAAAACTCCATAAATGTATGCCAGATTTCCGACATTACCCTAACTCCGATAGATTTCGAAAAAGCCATTGACAACATGCCTATGCACTCAGCCCCGGGCCCAGACTCGTGGAACTCTGTTTTCATTAAGAACTGCAAGAAACCCCTCTTGCGTGCCCTAAGTACACTATGGAGGAGGAGCTTGGACA
This sequence comes from Cherax quadricarinatus, assembly GCF_038502225.1. Taxonomy (NCBI): domain Eukaryota; kingdom Metazoa; phylum Arthropoda; class Malacostraca; order Decapoda; family Parastacidae; genus Cherax; species Cherax quadricarinatus. The sequence goes on from NC_091304.1 coordinate 50,558,376, forward strand.
TGGGTGAAATTCCACAGTCACTTAAAACAACGGATATAGCCCCACTCCATAAAGGTGGCAGCAAAGCATTAGCTAAGAACTATAGACCAATAGCTCTGACGTCCCACATCATAAAAATCTTTGAAAGAGTGCTAAGAAGCAGGATTGCAAATCACCTGGATTCCCAAAATCTGCACAATCCAGGGCAACATGGGTTCAGGGCAGGTCGCTCCTGCCTCTCACAACTACTGGATCACTATGACATGGCCTTGGATGCACTGGAAGAAAATCAGAATGCAGATGTAATATACACAGACTTTGCAAAAGCATTTGACAAATGCGATCATGGCGTAATAGCCCATAAAATACGTGCTAAAGGAATAACTGGGAAAGTGGGGAGATGGATCTTCAACTTCCTAACAAATCGAACACAAAGAGTAGTGGTCAACAGAGTTAAATCGGAGGCTGCCATAGTGAAGAGCTCTGTTCCACAAGGCACAGTACTCGCCCCCATCTTATTCCTTATCCTCATATCAGACATAAACAGAGATATACACCACAGCACCGTATCATCCTTTGCGGATGATACTAGGATCTGCATGAGGCTGTCATCTGCTGAGGACGCGGTTAACCTCCAAGAAGATATAAACAAAGTTTTCCAGTGGGCAACGGTAAACAATATGATGTTCAACGAGGACAAATTCCAACTACTCCGTTATGGAAAACTGGAGGAGATAATAACTAGAACAGAGTATACTACTGACTCCGGCCATACAATAGAGCGGAAAAATAATGTAAGGGACCTGGGAGTAGTAATGTCTGAGGATCTCACTTTCAAGGATCACAACAGTGCCACGATCGCACGTGCAAAGAAAATGATAGGATGGATAATGAGAACTTTCAAAACGAGAGTTGCCAAGCCCATGATGATCCTTTTCAAATCACTTGTTCTCTCTAGGCTGGAATACTGCTGTACATTAACATCTCCATTCAAAGCAGGTGAAATCGCAGATCTAGAGAGTGTACAGAGATCCTTTACTGCAAGTATAAGTTCTGTCAAGCACCTTAACTACTGGGAACGCTTGGAAGCACTTGACTTGTACTCGTTGGAACGCAGGAGGGAGAGATATATCATAATCTACACTTGGAAAATCTTGGAAGGAATGGTCCCGAATCTGCACACAGAAATCACTCCCTACGAAAGTAAAAGACTGGGCAGGCGATGCAAAATGCCGCCAATAAAAAGTAGGGGCGCCATTGGTACACTAAGAGAAAACACCATAAGTGTCCGGGGCCCAAAACTGTTCAACAGCCTCCCATCAAGCATTAGGGGAATTGCCAATAAACCCCTGGCTGCCTTCAAGAGAGAGCTGGACAGATACCTAAAGTCAGTGTCGGATCAGCCGGGCTGTGGCTCGTACGTTGGACTGCGTGCGGCCAGCAGTAACAGCCTAGTTGATCAGGCCCTGATCCATCGGGAGGCCTGGTCATGGACCGGGCCGCGGGGGCGTTGATCCCCGGAATAACCTCCAGGTTGTGTAAATCCGTTCATGTAACTTGGTGATTAAAGCAGACTAATGTGTAAGACAACGATACGGTTATCAAGATATTTACTGAGGATATGTTTTCCCTACCAGCGGCTACTCCAGTCCACTGGAGTGAAGCCCCTGGTGGACGAAACATATTCTCAGTATGTCTTGATAACCTCATGCGTATTTCTCCACATTCTTTGTGTTGTTCATTATATTTATAGCGCCTTAGATGAGGAACTAGATACGTAATAGATTAGTACCGTCACCTGCATTTTTCGCTTATGATTTGGAGCCTCAAATTGTGACTTCGTTGTCCATCATATGCATAAGAATTTGTCGTTAAGAAACTTCTCGAGCGCCAAATTTCGGTTTGTGCCGAGGTGTGTGAACGTGTATTGCCTCTTATTTTGATAACTGCCGCAAAGTTGTAAGGCACTTTTCTAGCCCTGAGCAACTTGACAGCAGTTTTTTTTCTGTCTCCTCATATTTTTAAAAGTGAGACAAGTTTGAACGCTTTGAAGCTATGATAACAAAAATGTAAAATATTAGAGTTTACCTGAGGGTTTTAACTGACTTACCTGCTAATGTTGAGCGTGTACATATTCTTCCTGCCCTTCAACCTTAACAGCCTAGGCTTCATAACAGTGATGTATTGCTCATTGGGAAGCAGCACCTCCCCACCTCTCTCTCTCTTTCTCTCTCTCTCTCTCTCTCTCTCTCTCTCTCTCTCTCTCTCTCTCTCTCTCTCTCTCTCTCTCTCTCTCTCTCTCTCTCTCTCTCTCTCCCTCTCTCCCTCTCTCTCCAGGAGTACTTAGCCTTGCTTTATACTCTGAGGTAAACATTAAAACAGTTTGAAGATGGCAAGGCGAGTTGGTACGTTTTATTAGATGAGCTGCTGGGTGAGCAGGTAGTTATTAGATGGTGAGACGGTGCTAGGTAAGGGATCAGTAGGTACTCCTATTTTTAAACAATGTTCGTATCTGCGAGTGGTGATGGTGAGAGTATATCTTGTGTAGTGCGATGACATACGATATTCTCTCTCTCTCTCTCTCTCTCTCTCTCTCTCTCTCTCTCTCTCTCTCTCTCTCTCTCTCTCTCTCTCTCTCTCTCTCTCTCTCTCTCTCCAGGAATAACACCGTAGGCTCCTGGGAACGTGAAAACCTCTCAGTTTCTCAGCCGCAGTATACGACTATCCGCATCTCTGACAGGTTCTACGTTTAAGGAATAGTTTCTTGTAACAAGTGTTTGTCTTCTCTTGAATTGAGAAAACTTGTTACCCAGAAGGTTTATGGAAGGAGTTGTGCCAACTCAGTTGTATGCTGTACCACGTACAAGATGGTGGACTCTGCGCCATCAAACCCAACAGATGTCTGCCTGGTAAGCGGTTGCTGCCTGCCTTGTAAGCGGCTGCTGTCTGCCTTGTAAGCGGCTGCTGTCTGCCGCTTACCAGGTTGACCAAAATAATGAGTATTTGGAGTACTAAAGCTAAAGCTTTCGCTTCACATAGCGAGACTCCGGGTTCGATTCCCGACAATGGTATAAACATTGGGCGTGTGTCCTTACCCCGGTTGTCTGTTCCCCATCAGTAAAATAGGTACCTGGGTGTTAGTTAACTGGTGTGGGTCGCATACTGGAACAAAACTGACCTAATTTCCCCGAAATGTTCAGCATAACAAGCGGCTTTCTATATAATAGTATGTCATTGATGTCAGACCTGTATACCGTGTATATGTACTTGTAGAAATAAAGATATTATTATTATTATTCAGTTTCTTAAAGCATGTTGCTTCAAAGTGAAAACTGCTGTAAGCAAGAAATTTAAAGTAGATTTAAAAGGTAGGTACATATAAAGTTTGTCAGGGAACAGGACAAGTGTTTCTGACGCGGGTCTTAGTCACATGATGACCCACCACTGGAGCTCTTGATCATCTGACCGAGGCCTTCCGCTGGCTTACCGGTTCATCCCTTTAAAAATTGTGGTTGTAATTATAACCATTAACTAAGTCTTCACAAAGCCCACCTTGCCTGCCACATCCCACCAACTTGATTCTGTGTTACATGTTTTAACCTGGACTCAAGTGTTTGCTTCTCTAGCACCATTACATGCCAAATTTTAGACTCGTCGCTGGCGGTAAGTGTACTCCAAACTTGTTTATGTTGCTGGTGAGATTGCGTATATCGACGAACAATGTTAACTCCTTCCGCAGGTGTGCACACCTTCCAAAAACAGAGGTAAACATGTCGAACAATCTTGTCAGTTCACTATTAGCTCATTCGTGATATTTTTTGCTTGTCTCAAGTTTGAGCGCCGCCACGAAGCCAGCACACACATTAGTCACATACCTGTAGGACGGTTCCGGGGGTCAACGCTCCCGCGGCCCGGTTCCAGGCCAGGCCTGGAGGAACAACTGGCTGCCCGCAATCTAGCGTATGAACCACAACCCGACTAGTCAGGCACTGATTTGGGGAACTTGTCCAGTTACCTCTTGAAACCGCCACAGGTTTGTTAGTAACTTTCCTTTTGCATGGTGGGAGGGCGTTGAAGAATCGAGGACCTCTGACACTTATCAAGTTCTCTCTTAGTGCACTCGTCTTTCCCCTGCATTTTAGTGGAGGTATTTTGCACTAATTATCAAGTCTCTTGTTCAGGTATGGGCCAGTCCGTCCAGGACTTTCCAGATGTAAATGATGTACTTTTCTCGCTGCGTTCCAAGAAATACAGCTGAAGGGACTGTAACGCTCCCAGTACTTCAGATGCTTGAGTATATACGAACAGTGAAAGTTCTTTGTACGTTTTTTAGCAAAGCAAACTCCACCCACCTTGAAGGTGGCTGTCAGTATACAGCAGTATTACAACCTGGGAAGAACAAGCATCTCTTGTCTGAAAATTCTAATTATCCAGCCTACCATTTTCCTTCAGGTATCAATGGCAACTTTGTTACGATCCTTGAGTGTGAGATCTGACATTAATTCCAAGTTCTCGTACATGGGACTTTCGCTCTTCTGGTTGATTGGAGCTTGTCCTGTACACCGTTAGTCTTCTATTTCCTTCATGCTTCCATAGCGGAACAACTGAAACTTGTCCTCGTTCTGAGGCCTAGTGGAAGACTTAAGTTATATCCGCCTCAAGATTTACTGTCTTCGACTGATGCCACTCGTAGAGTTTCTGGTGTCATTAGCAAAGGATGTTACGGTGCTATGACTTGTCCTCGTCAGTATCTGATAAAAGAATGAGAAACAGAAGTGGGGGCGAGTACCTTGCCTTAAGGAATAAAACTTTTCATTGTGACAACCTCCGACTTCACTTTTTTACTACTGCTCTAAATTCTGTTAGTTATGTTGAATAGCCATATACCCACTCTAACAGTTATTATTTTTGCACGCATTTTGTGTGCAGTCACACCGTGGTTGCACTTGTCGAACTTTTTTTTTTTTTTTGCAAAATATTGGTACAGTGCGTCTTCCAAAGCATCTAGAACCGAATCGTAATGATCTTTTAGCTGTGAAAGGCAGAGCGACCTACTCTCACCCCACACACACCTGGATTGTGCAGTTGCGATTTCATGTGATTATCAGTCTTGCTGTTTAGGACCCATTCAAAGATTTTTAATAGTGCGTGAAGTTAGCGGTATTGGTCTATATAGTTTTTCACAATTGCTTTTCAACCACCTTTAAGTAGTTAGGTAAGACACATATGCAACAGTTAGGTATCTTTATTTCGAAACGTTTCGCCTACACAGTAGGCTTCTTCACTCGAGTACAGAAAAGTTGATAGAAGCAGGAGATACTTGAAGACGATGTAATCAGTCCATCACCCTTGAAGTTTTGAGGTGGTCAGTCCCTCAGTCTGGAGAAGAGTATTGTTCCATAGTCTGAAACAATATTGTTTCAGACTATGGAACAATACTCTTCTCCAGACTGAGGGACTGACCACCTCAAAACTTCAGGGGTAATGGACTGATTACATCGTCTTCAAGTATCTCCTGCTTCTATCAACTTTTCTGTACTCGAGTGAAGAAGCCTACTGTGTAGGCGAAACGTTTCGAAATAAAGATACCTAACTGTTGCATATGTGTCTTACCTAACAACCTGTCGGTATTTTATACCATTTTAATGTTCACCTTTAAGTAGGGCATTTCAACGATTTCTGACCGATTTCTTATTATAATATTTATTGCTGATGGTTTTCAAGCATATTAAAACAGCGTACTTGTTGTGTCTGGGGAGTGTCTGCAGTGGTCACCATGAATGTGTGACAGCACCCTCAAGTGTCTCCTGAGTTACGATGGTCCCAGGTAGTCATCACCTCACCACTCACTCTCACTACGCAACATTCTCGCACCAGCACTGATACTTGTCAGTCAGTCACTTGGTCACTTCTAATACTTATAACCGTGTTTTATTAATGTGATTATTTACGGTTTACACACACACACACACACGTGTGTGTGTGTGTATGTGTGTGTCGTTCTGAATAGGTAAAACTTGCTATTTTGGCTTAAATAGCAACACTTCTTGCCCAATAAGGCAAGCGAAAATATGCGTTTGTAATAATTTCGCAAAAAATCATTCTGAACCTAACAAAAATATATTTCATTGTTTATTATTAAATTATTGTAAATTTATCTAAAATTTATTTAGTTGGATTGGGCTAAATTAAATTGCGGTTGTTATAACTAACTAGGAATTTTCCGTGGGGAAATGAAACGGACTTTTTCCTCCGTAAGCCATGCGTGTCGTAAGAGGCGACTAAAATGCCTGGAGCAAGGTGCTAGTAACCCCTTCTGCTGTATACATTACTAAATTTAAAGAGAGAAACTTAACGTTTTTCTTTTTAGGTCACCCTGCCTCGGTGGGATACTGCCGGTTCGTTGAAAAAAAAATTATGAATAAAAATCACATGAATTTCGGCTGGCAGATAATTTAGGTGAATGATAAGCGTAGTCCTGGCACTTATTTTGGAGGAATTAGCCCACTTGTTACCTTAGGTCATCCCGATGGCCTCTTTTGTCATCTGTCGTTTAGGTACTCTTTAACCTACCCTCAACGCCAGCTCTTAAAATTCATTCATTAGTCTCTGGTGGGGAATGTCAGATATATTTTAGCAATCTGGTAATACATAGTCGATCATTCTTGATGAATTTGTCTTTATTTCAGCGACAATTATAGATTGTAGATGAATGGTTCACAGAACCGACACCTTGGTAAATTAGACACATGTGCAACTCTTGGGTATCTTTATTAAGGAAACTTTTCGTCACACAGTGGCTTCATCAGTCCATACACAGGAGAAGCTTGAAGAACAGGAGGAGAATGAGGTAATCAGCGAAGAATTCTTCGCTTGCCTAACCCTTGGGCACGACCTACTTCCACATTGGGCAAATGTAAGACCACCTACAACTGCTGCACCTCTCCTGCCTACGGTTTATAAGCTGCTTCTCAGCTCATGCCGTATTCTATTCAAGATTGATGGACTGACCACATCGACTCAAGGTTGAGGGACTGATTACCTCATTCTCCTCCTGTTTTTCAAGTTTTTCCTGTGTATGGACTGATGAAGCCAATGTGTGGCGAAACGTTTCCTTAATAAAGATACCCAAGAGTTGCACATGTGTCTAATTTATCGACAGTTATAGAATTCCAGACACGATTTCTTGATAGTTATAGAATTCCAGAATAATTTCTTGACAGTTATGGAATTCCAGACATGATTTCCCATTTTCAGGTCCTTCTTTTGAAGTAGATAACATTTTATTAAGACCACTGAATGGTCTGTCCACGTTGTCTGTAAGTATTACAATTGCTTTGCTGTTCAGTGTTCCGACACTTAAAAATTTCCTCAAGAACGTAAGACATTATGCACGTCAGTGATACTGGTGTGTATTTGTTGTACTGCTTCTGTAGGTTGTAAACACACACTACACTTTTCAGCTCTTAGTCCTCTTGCCTTGAAAGGCGCTACGAGCAGAAAACCAATTCGTATTGTGTTCGTTGTCGCTCAGAGTGAAAATTCCATCTTCAAGCAAAAGTGAGATATTCTATTTTTTTTAGTCTATGATTATGCATAGGAAAAAAAGGAATACTGCCAACATCTGTGGTCCAAGATTATTCTACGTGTTACCAGCAGATAAAAGAAATATTGTGAAAACAGAGGCAGAAGTTTTCAAGAGGAAACTGAACAATTGTCTCCTGCAAGTACATAATCAGCCCGGTTGGGATTCTTATTTGGGCCGGCGGGCATCAGTAGGAAACTTGACTTCTGGCTGGGTAGCGTGGGTAGGAAAACTGTAGGCTACGGGGGCGTTGACCCCCGAAACCCACTCCAGGTAAGTCACAGATAATAGCTTTTTCATGGCACTTGGTCACTGCCGTAGTGGAGAGGTGTGAACGGTTTAATGAAAAAAAAAAACCTTCCTCTTAATCTCCTCACCATTCGTTAAATTTTGCTGTTGGGAATTAAGGAAGGTGTCACTGGTGGTCTCCCTGTTCTCTCTCCCCTTGTAGTACTGAGATGATCCGCAGCAACCCAAGGGACTTGGGTGGTCAGGCGGACTTTCTGGTCGCTCATTGGCTGGTACATCCAATGGCTCTCTAACAAACCAAGTATTACTGTAGGTCGTCTACAGATTTAGGAGTATATATGGAGGGTGTTTCGGGGATCAAAGCCCCCGCGACTCGGTCCATGACCAGGCCTGATTAACCAGAGCCTGATTAACCAGGCTGTTACTTCTGGCAGCACGTAATTCGTCGTACGAGCCACAGCCCGGCTGATCAGGTACTGACCAGCCTGTCCATCTCCCTCTTAAAGACAGCCAGGGGTCTATTGGTAATTTTTGGGTCCCTGACATTTATGTTGTCTCTTAGTGTACTCGTGGCGCCCCTGCTTTTTATTGTGGGTATGTTGCATCTCCTGCCATGTCTTTTGCTTTCGTAGGGAGTGATTTCCGTGTGCAGATTTGGTATTAGTCCCTCTAGGATTCTCCAAGTGTATGAAAGTGTACAACTGTCTTCTTTCCAATTTGCTTTCACCCATTACTAGCGTAATGCTGCAAGTGTTTCTTGCACTTCGTCCAAATAGGCGGTTTTTCTAAGCCTTACTCTGGGGTTGTTTACCAGGTAAGGTAAGGGGTAGTCTCTGGGGAAAGTGTAAAACAGTCTGTTTGATAGGTTGTCTTCATGTGATTTATTTCAAACACTGTGGGCTTTTTTTTTTTGCAGTCATTGCTACATTCTTCCACTTTAGGCGTCTTAAATAAATATCACTTAGCCTGGGGCAAGATTTTTGAGGGAATATTTAATTTGTATTATTTGCAAATTTCTGCGAATTTCCTTTGGTGATTAATGTACAAGGGAAAAAAAGCTCCTATGGTTTTCTTTTTTTACTGCCAATACTTCAGCTGCATACTTAGTGTAGAGATTTATTTGTTTGTTACAGATCAGCCCCATTTTGTGATTTGTTTATCCGGTGTCAGGTGATAAAATGGTTCCCCTGTATCCTTTCTTCATTGTTGTAGTTGTGTTTGATGGTGGGTGTCAGAATAATTGAGAATATTCTACAGTAATCTTGATCACTACCGTCTCCCAAGAGGACCCAGTCACTAATAAGGATCCTGAAGTGAATATTCTAATGTACATGAATATGTATATAGAAAGCATTGGATATAATGTGCATTGGAGCTTGTGATTAATATACATAGACCCTTGAACATGACTTCATGAAGTTTAACCTGATAATGAAATTTTAGGTTAGTAAAGAGTGTAAATTGGCAACATTGTTGTTGTGGTGACGTGTAGGTCAGTGGAAGCGTGTGGTGCTGTGTTGTAGTGACGTGTAGGTCAGTGGAAGCGTGTGGTGCTGTGTTATGGTGACGTGTAGGTCAGTGGAAGCGTGTGGTGCTGTGTTGTAGTGACGTGTAGGTCAGTGGAAGCGTGTGGTGCTGTGTTGTAGTGACGTGTAGGTTAGTGGAAGTGTGTGGTGCTGTGTTGTGGTGACGTGTAGGTCAGTGGAAGCGTGTGGTGCTGTGTTGTAGTGACGTGTAGGTTAGTGGAAGCGTGTGGTGCTGTGTTGTGGTGACGTGTAGGTCAGTGGAAGCGTGTGGTGCTGTGTTGTGGTGACGTGTAGGTCAGTGGAAGTGTGTGGTGCTGTGTTGTGGTGACGTGTAGGTCAGTGGAAGTGTGTGGTGCTGTGTTATGGTGACGTGTAGGTCAGTGGAAGCGTGTGGTGCTGTGTTGTGGTGACGTGTAGGTCAGTGGAAGCGTGTGGTGCTGTGTTGTGGTGACGTGTAGGTCAGTGGAAGTGTGTGGTGCTGTGTTGTGGTGACGTGTAGGTCAGTGGAAGCGTGTGGTGCTGTGTTGTGGTGACGTGTAGGTCAGTGGAAGTGTGTGGTGCTGTGTTATGGTGACGTGTAGGTCAGTGGAAGTGTGTGGTGCTGTGTTATGGTGACGTGTAGGTCAGTGGAAGCGTGTGGTGCTGTGTTGTGGTGACGTGTAGGTCAGTGGAAGTGTGTGGTGCTGTGTTGTGGTGACGTGTAGGTCAGTGGAAGTGTGTGGTGCTGTGTTATGGTGACGTGTAGGTCAGTGGAAGCGTGTGGTGCTGTGTTGTGGTGACGTGTAGGTCAGTGGAAGCGTGTGGTGCTGTGTTGTGGTGACGTGTAGGTCAGTGGAAGTGTGTGGTGCTGTGTTGTGGTGACGTGTAGGTCAGTGGAAGCGTGTGGTGCTGTGTTGTGGTGACGTGTAGGTCAGTGGAAGTGTGTGGTGCTGTGTTATGGTGACGTGTAGGTCAGTGGAAGCGTGTGGTGCTGTGTTGTGGTGACGTGTAGGTCAGTGGAAGTGTGTGGTGCTGTGTTGTGGTGACGTGTAGGTCAGTGGAAGTGTGTGGTGCTGTGTTATGGTGACGTGTAGGTCAGTGGAAGTGTGTGGTGCTGTGTTGTGGTGACGTGTAGGTCAGTGGAAGTGTGTGGTGCTGTGTTATGGTGACGTGTAGGTCAGTGGAAGTGTGTGGTGCTGTGTTGTGGTGACGTGTAGGTTAGTGGAAGTGTGTGGTGCTGTGTTGTGGTGACGTGTAGGTGTAGTAGTTTTTTTAATTTGCTAATGCTTGATTTTGCTTATTGTCTTGTGATCTCTCGTTTAGAGTATTGTTCGGCGTTGACGGCTCCATTCAGGGCAGATAATATATCAGAGGCGGAACAAATAGATCATTTACAACCCGCATAGAGCCAGTAAATCATTTAAGTTACTGGAAACGCCTTGAAGTTCTAAATATGCACTCTCTGGAGCGGAGGAGAGAAATATTTGATGATTTATTCCTGGAAAATACTTAAGGGCTTAGTCCCAAATCTGCAGACAACCATTAGATACTAGAGAGAGAGAGGAGAGAGAAGGAGAGAAGGAGAAGGGAAAAGGGATGTAGTCTGGGAGAAAGAGTGTAAAATAAAAACATTGAAAATCAGGGATACCTTGGGCACAATAAGAGAACATTGTACCAGCATTTGTAGTTCAGATTATTTATCTTACCAGAAGATATCAGAAACACTGCTGGGACAAGTCTAGAAGTCTTCAAGAGGAAACTAGACAAGTATATCCATCAGGTGCCAGCCCAACCAGGCTGTGGTGGATTTGTGGGTCAGAGGGCCCCCAGCATCAACAGTCTGGTTGACCAGGCAAGCACCTGACAGGATTGGCCAAGGGCCGGCCTCCGGGAGTAGAAAAAACTCTCGAAACTCAAAAGTGGCAGTGTGTGGTGCTCACTGTTGTGCCATTGTACTGGAGAAGCACAGTAGACATTAATAGTAATATTGCGGTTGAAGAATTCTCCTGGGTTAACGCTCTTCGGTTACCTTTATACCTTTAATTAACATTAGAGATGTTTTCTACGTGCCTTTGAGATGTTTGTACGGCATAGTAGCGTTGGTTGAGGGTAGGTCAGTGTGCTTGTGTCCCTGGCGTGAAGGTCACCAGAGGGACGCTAGAGGGGTAGTGAAGGTTCGTTGGTTTGGTTGGCGGACTGGTGGAGGGAGGGAGGAAGGGATGGATGGATGGGAGACCCGGAGGGTTTGTGGGAGGGAACCATGGGAGGAGAGGGAAGGGTTGCCAAGAAGCACCAGCTGTGGCTACCTTGCTGGGGGAAAATCAATCCTTGTCGTCCACATAATCTCACTATCCTGTGTTGTGTTGTGGGTTCACTATACACCAGTGTGTTGTGGGTTCACTATACACCAGTGTGTTGTGGGTTCACTATACACCGCCAGTTTGTTGTGGGTTCACTATACACCGCCAGTTTGTTGTGGGTTCACTATACACCGCCAGTTTGTTGTGGGTTCACTATACACCGCCAGTTTGTTGTGGGTTCACTATACACCACCAGTGTGTTGTGGGTTCACTATACACCACCAGTGTGTGTGGTGGGTTCACTATACACCACCAGTGTGTGTGGTGGGTTCACTATACACCAGTGTGTGTGGTGGGTTCACTATACACCACCAGTGTGTGTGGTGGGTTCACTATACACCAGTGTGTGGTGGGTTCACTATACACCAGTGTGTGGTGGGTTCACTATACACCAGTGTGTGGTTGGGTTCACTATACACCACCAGTGTGTGGTGGGTTCACTATACACCACCAGTGTGTGGTGGGTTCACTATACACCACCAGTGTGTGTGGTGGGTTCACTATACACCACCAGTGTTGTGGGTTCACTATACACCACCAGTGTGTGTGGTGGGTTCACTATACGCCACCAGTGTGTGTGGTGGGTTCACTATACGCCACCAGTGTGTGTGGTGGGTTCACTATACGCCACCAGTGTGTGTGGTGGGTTCACTATACTCCACCAGTGTGTGTGGTGGGTTCACTATACGCCACCAGTGTGTGTGGTGGGTTCACTATACGCCACCAGTGTGTGTGGTGGGTTCACTATACGCCACCAGTGTGTGTGGTGGGTTCACTATACGCCACCAGTGTGTGTGGTGGGTTCACTATACGCCACCAGTGTGTGTGGTGGGTTCACTATACGCCACCAGTGTGTGTGGTGGGTTCACTATACGCCACCAGTGTGTGGTGGGTTCACTATACACCACCAGTGTGTGTGGTGGGTTTACTATACACCACCAGTGTGTGTGTGGTGGGTTCACTATACGCCACCAGTGTGTGGTGGGTTCACTATACACCACCAGTGTGTGTGTGGTGGGTTCACTATACACCACCAGTGTGTGTGTGGTGGGTTCACTATACACCACCAGTGTGTGTGGTGGGTTCACTATACACCACCAGTGTGTGTGGTGGGTTCACTATACACCACCAGTGTGTGTGGTGGGTTCACTATACACCAGTGTGTGGTGGGTTCACTATACACCAATGTGTGTCGTGGGTTCACTATACACCAGTGTGTGAGGTGGGTTCACTATACGCCACCAGTGTGTTTGGTGGGTTCACTATACGCCACCAGTGTGTGTGGTGGGTTCACTATACGCCACCAGTGTGTGTGGTGGGTTCACTATACGCCACCAGTGTGTGTGGTGGGTTCACTATACGCCACCAGTGTGTGGTGGGTTCACTATACGCCACCAGTGTGTGTGGTGGGTTCACTATACGCCACCAGTGTGTGTGGTGGGTTCACTATACGCCACCAGTGTGTGTGGTGGGTTCACTATACGCCACCAGTGTGTGTGGTGGGTTCACTATACGCCACCAGTGTGTGTGGTGGGTTCACTATACGCCACCAGTGTGTGTGGTGGGTTCACTATACGCCACCAGTGTGTGTGGTGGGTTTACTATACACCACCAGTGTGTGTGGTGGGCTCACTATACGCCACCAGTGTGTGGTGGGTTCACTATACACCAGTGTGTGTGTGGTGGGTTCACTATACACCACCAGTGTGTGTGGTGGGTTCACTATACACCACCAGTGTGTGTGGTGGGTTCACTATACACCACCAGTGTGTGTGGTGGGTTCACTATACACCACCAGTGTGTGTGGTGGGTTCACTATACACCACCAGTGTGTGTGGTGGGTTCACTATACACCACCAGTGTGTGTGGTGGGTTCACTATACACCACCAGTGTGTGTGGTGGGTTCACTATACACCACCAGTGTGTGTGGTGGGTTCACTATACACCACCAGTGTGTGTGGTGGGTTCACTATACACCAGTGTGTGTGGTGGGTTCACTATACACCACCAGTGTGTGTGGTGGGTTCACTATACACCACCAGTGTGTGTGGTGGGTTCACTATACACCAGTGTGTGTGGTGGGTTCACTATACACCACCAGTGTGTGTGGTGGGTTCACTATACACCACCAGTGTGTGTGGTGGGTTCACTATACACCAGTGTGTGTGGTGGGTTCACTATACACCACCAGTGTGTGTGGTGGGTTCACTATACACCACCAGTGTGTGTGGTGGGTTCACTATACACCACCAGTGTGTGTGGTGGGCTCACTATACGCAACCAGTGTGTGGTGGGTTCACTATACACCAGTGTGTGTGTGGTGGGTTCACTATACACCACCAGTGTGTGTGGTGGGTTCACTATACACCACCAGTGTGTGTGGTGGGTTCACTATACACCACCAGTGTGTGTGGTGGGTTCACTATACACCACCAGTGTGTGTGGTGGGTTCACTATACACCACCAGTGTGTGTGGTGGGTTCACTATACACCACCAGTGTGTGTGGTGGGTTCACTATACACCACCAGTGTGTGTGGTGGGTTCACTATACACCACCAGTGTGTGTGGTGGGTTCACTATACACCACCAGTGTGTGTGGTGGGTTCACTATACACCACCAGTGTGTGTGGTGGGTTCACTATACACCACCAGTGTGTGTGGTGGGTTCACTATACACCACCAGTGTGTGTGGTGGGTTCACTATACACCACCAGTGTGTGTGGTGGGTTCACTATACACCAGTGTGTGTGGTGGGTTCACTATACACCAGTGTGTGGTGGGTTCACTATACACCACCAGTGTGTGTGGTGGGTTCACTATACGCCACCAGTGTGTGGTGGGTTCACTATACGCCACCAATGTGTGTGGTGGGTTCACTATACGCCACCAGTGTGTGTGGTGGGTTCACTATACGCCACCAGTGTGTGTGGTGGGTTCACTATACACCACCAGTGTGTGTGGTGGATTCACTATACACCACCAGTGTGTGTGGTGGGTTCACTATACACCAGTGTGTGGTGGGTTCACTATACGCCACCAGTGTGTGTGGTGGGTTCACTATACGCCACCAGTGTGTGTGGTGGGTTCACTATACTCCACCAGTGTGTGTGGTGGGTTCACTATACGCCACCAGTGTGTGTGTGGTGGGTTCACTATACGCCACCAGTGTGTGTGTGGTGGGTTCACTATACACCAGTGTGTGTGGTGGGTTCACTATACACCAGTGTGTGTGGTGGGTTCACTATACACCAGTGTGTGTGGTGGGTTCACTATACACCACCAGTGTGTGTGGTGGGTTCACTATACACCACCAGTGTGTGTGGTGGGTTCACTATACACCACCAGTGTGTGTGGTGGGTTCACTATACACCACCAGTGTGTGTGGTGGGTTCACTATACACCACCAGTGTGTGTGGTGGGTTCACTATACACCACCAGTGTGTGTGGTGGGTTCACTATACACCACCAGTGTGTGTGGTGGGTTCACTATACACCACCAGTGTGCGTGGTGGGTTCACTATACACCAGTGTGCGTGGTGGGTTCACTATACACCAGTGTGTGTGGTGGGTTCACTATACACCAGTGTGTGTGGTGGGTTCACTATACACCAGTGTGTGTGTGGTGGGTTCACTATACACCAGTGTGTGTGTGGTGGGTTCACTATACACCACCAGTGTGTGTGTGGTGGGTTCACTATACACCACCAGTGTCAGCATAGTTGCTGATCCCTGTATTCCCAGTATTATATAGCATAGCATATTAGTATCATCCCTGTGCTTTAGACACGAGATCCCTCGTAGGCCTGTGGCTTGGTGTGACGTCACGGGTTGCTCACGAGGAGGCCCATTCCTCTGTCCCGCTCTCACTCGGCGGCAGACCTACAAAACGTGAACAGGCTTGGCACCGGGCTCCATCTCTCATCTCAGTCTGACAATATATTTACCATCCTACAAGTGTGTCTACTTTCAACCTACGATATCTCCATTCAAGAACCCTTACGATAAATGGTGACAGCGGTGAGCCTGTAATTCTGACGATTACAGCGATTTCTGGAGATAAAATTGTCGACCAGCAAGACGGCCATTTCGTGTGACCAGTAGGCCTACCGACTACCGAGGTTCACCCCATCCAGCTACCTCAAGCCAGCTACTCTACCAGCTTCTACATTATTCACTGGTCAGTCTCTTTGTATTAGTGTTAACTGCTTTTTTGCATTACTCCCGAGGGGTCGACCCGAGTTTGCAAAATAAGCCAGCTTCCAGTCTGTGGTGGGGGAGTCAGAACACCCGAGCCCAGTCCAGCCTAGCCTACTCCATCCAATTATTTTGCCTGCCAAGCCAGCTTCCACCCCTGCTGTGCTCCTCGTGTGAAGTTATCAAGCTATTCTGTGTGAAGGGTTAAGATAAGCCAGCTAGCAACTAACCCAGGTGTCTTACCCCAGTACTCAAGCAAGCCACATGAGTAGCCTTCATCGCTTGTGATTCAAGTTCCAAGCATTCTGAGTGCTCCTTGTCATCCTTGTGGTGTTGTAGTATTTCGTGGGTTTCTTCTAAGCCAGTCGGCTTAGAATTATCTTCGCGGCAGTGTGGGTTTTCTCAGTGAGGCTTACGACGTTCAACCCATAAGCCCAACCACTCACGATCACGTGTGTCGCACCATTGCCGGTCTCAGACGCCTCGCTCAGCCATTACCCACAAACCCAACTACAGTCGGCCATTACAACTCACCTACCTCATCAGTGTTTTGGTGCACTGCTAAGGGTTGTAGCACCATATTTTAAGGACCACATAGGGGGTCAAGAGCTAGAGTGTGTTCGCGCCATCTTTATAAAGCCTCCTGTGTGTTGTCTCTCGCCGATTTAAGCGCAATTCTACGATCATCTGTGCAGAGGACAGCAGCAAGACGATAAAAACAATCCATCAATCTCATTTTTTCAAGTTGTTACAGCTATAATATTTTTTTTTTAGAGACATTTGCGAGTGTTGAGACATTTCTTTTGTGTTCCCAGTGAATTTTTCTCTTAGTGACATTCAGTGACTCTTGATCAGACTCAGTGTTTATCATGTACTGATTGCATTAATTTCTTTTAATCTCCTTAATTCAGTGTTAATTTTCGTGCATTATTTTATATCTGTTGTGTTGTGTATCTTTTTATACACTTGAAGTAAGTACTTAGTGTTTCCCTTGTTGTGTGTGCAACATATGAGCATTATAGAACTTGTGTTTAAACTTCAGAATTCCAGTGTATTAACTCAGTAAATTTTTCACCTCATATTCTGCATCACAACTCAGTGTTGTCTGTTATATTTTTCTTCCTAGCATTTGTGTAATTTTTGTTTTGTTCCCTGTGTGTTGAACATTCTTGTGTTCATATTCTTTCCATTTAGCCAGTGTCTAATTTGTCTTATTTCCACAGACAATAGTGCCATTTTTTAAAAGACCCAGCAAGAGCTCATATTTACAAAATTTTTCACACATCGTTTCATTGCAAGAAAATTCTAGTATTGTGTTTATGTTGATGTGTTCTGCATCACTGTAAGTGTTCAACCCTCTGTTTTGTTATGTATTTTTTGCACCTATTATTTTTTTCATGTTTTATTGAACAAATTCACTCTTAGTGCAATTTTTAAATTCTCCTTCTAAAGTAAATTGTTCTTTTGCTTGTTGTTTAAGTGCAGTTAAGAGTTAAAGTGTTCATTCCTTGATATATTTCTTTTCTTGTGTGTTATAATTTTTATTATTGCACATACTCATTTTGCAATAATTCTTGTGCAAATATTGTGTTGCTATTAAAGTTTTTCTTGCAGAAAATTTTATGCAGTGTTGTGCAATACAGTTTATTACAGTGCAGTTTCTTATGCTCTGTTCTGTGCATAGTATTTTATTCTGTCTGTCATTTTAATTTTTAATTTCAGTGAATTGTGTGTTTGTTTTAATTTTTGCACAAGTTTATTGAGTCCATTTTATCATTTTATTGTGTATTTCCTTGTTGCATTGAAAGTAAAGACAACTCACTGTGCCATTTATTCAATTTAAAGTAAAAGTTGAGCATATTAGATTTGAGCAAAGTACAAGTTCTCTTGATTTTCAGTGTTTGTTAAGTTGCATATTATTCTTGTGTGAGTTCTTTGCTTACTGTGTAACTTGTCAATTTTTAATTACTATGCAGAATAGTTAAGCATTTTTTTCCATTTAAGCTTACTGTGTCATTCTCTCTATTTTTTTTTTGACTTATGCCCTTCAGTATTTTCACTGAGAAGATGTCCCAGTCACTTTTGAACGTTCACTTAGTGTATCATTCCAGTCAAAGTCAATATGAATCAGTCCACAGTACCAACATTCCCTTACTGACTGAAAGACAATACCTAGCCCTTGAGCAATGTGTTTGTTCTCACAGCTTGTATCTGAGATTTGTTAAAGTGCTGCGAAATGTGAAGTTCAGATTAAGTTCCTATAGATTCGTGAATTACTTATTAACGTAGCCGAGCGGTCAGGCACTAGTAATTCTGTCATTCCCATCTGTGTTCCACCTATACCTTCAGACTTGCAGGATAGTGTTCCGTTGCCTCAAGTGTCCGGGGACACTCAGACTGCCTTGAGTGCACAGCCTATCCCTGCAATGACTGCTAGTTCGAGTAATAGTTTCTCCACAGGGGATGCCTTGTCAGAAAACGATTACTTGCAACTAGTAATGCCATCTCTTGTTGATGTGACATGCTGTCTGCAGAAAGACGTCTCTGTTACAGCTAGTGCTCTCACTAGAGTGTCTGTTGTTGTTCCTAATGTTCCAGATGGTGATCCCATCCTAGTTGACAGTAATCAGTGCATTGTAAGAAGTTATTTCTCGAATAACTTTCACATGTTAACGTTGTAAGTGTAGTTTCTTTATAGCTGATACCTCGTGTCACTGTGTGCGACTCAGATTGAATATCAGCATTGTTCACCGTGTTCATTTCTTTTCTCCTGTGCTTGCAGTTGAGATAGTAGATTCGTTCTCCCTTGCTCATATTGCGTGTTATAGCGTTAATTTTTTCAACCGGGGGGAGTCATCCACTCCACCGAGTTTGTTCTTTCCTCCAGTAAGGAAGAACTGTTACCTTTATTCCAGAACAAACAGCCTACTGGAAGGTTAGCCAGATGGACCTTGACTATCCAAGAGTTCAATCCCACTTTTGAACATTTACCTGGCAAGTCGAATGTAGTCGCAGATGCTTATCGCGACACGTTAGTGTAGTTACTGCAGATCCTCCATTTACTGTCGAGGATGTCAAAAATGCCCAAAGAATAGATCCCTTGTGTTCTGGTGTGATTCGATTCCTGCTCCAGGAAGAGCTTATTCTTACTGTGAAGCCACCAGTACTCATTAGTGACTTTTGAGCCAAGAATTACTGTATTGAATAGTCGAGTTGAGTACTCCTAGCAGACGAATTAGTAATTCCACAGTCACTAGTGATTGTAGCTGTATCTTTTGTAGATACTCCTTCAGATCTCTCTCAGTCAAGGCATGTGTTAGCCATTGCAGAGGAATTCAATCCTCCCAGAGATGATAACCATTCTGCATACGTAAACCTTACCCTCGCAGAATTGGGTTTAAGTGTAAACAGCCTGCATAATTAGATGTCCGAGATGAATGAATTTGTCAACTGTGTGTTTTATTATTAGCTGATCAGTTTGTCAGAAATTTTTCGTGTTCACGTTCCCTCCGTATTCTGAGAATTAACAGTCTAGATTTGAGTGCACCGAATCTGCCTTTCTGTTAAACACTTCTTTGTATATAATTATTCTTCCTCAGAATCCGTAGAGTGCATGAATACAGATCGATCGATCAATTCCATCCATATTGTATAATGATTTGTTCTTATAGTTTGTAATGATTACGTTAACACCCATTACGTCAAAATCATGTTGTACCATCCATTAGTTCTAAGTTATATATGAATTTGTTATTGTATAGAATCAGCCCAGATCCGCCTGCCTGTTCAGCCTATAGTATAGTAGTATATGTCGGGACGACATACGTAACATGACCGAGCTGTCAGCATAGTTGCTGATCCCTGTATTCCCAGTATTATATAGCATAGCATATTAGTATCATCCCTGTGCTTTAGACACGAGATCCCTCGTAGGCCTGTGGCTTGGTGTGACGTCACGGGTTGCTCACGAGGAGGCCCATTCCTCTGTCCCGCTCTCACTCGGCGGCAGACCTACAAAACGTGAACAGGCTTGGCACCGGGCTCCATCTCTCATCTCAGTCTGACAATATATTTACCATCCTACAAGTGTGTCTACTTTCAACCTACGATATCTCCATTCAAGAACCCTTACGATACCAGTGTGTGTGTGGTGGGTTCACTATACACCACCAGTGTGTGTGTGGTGGGTTCACTATACACCAGTGTGTGTGGTGGGTTCACTATACGCCACCAGTGTGTGGTGGGTTCACTATACACCAGTGTGTGTGGTGGGTTCACTATACACCACCAGTGTGTGGTGGGTTCACTATACGCCACCAGTGTGTGGTGGGTTCACTATACGCCACCAGTGTGTGGTGGGTTCACTATACGCCACCTTCAAGGACCATAACATTGTATCAATCGCATCTGCTAGAAAAATGACAGGATGGATAATGAGAACCTTCAAAACTAGGGAGGCCAAGCCCACGATGACACTCTTCAGGTCACTTGTTCTATCTAGGCTGGAATATTGCTGCACACTAACAGCACCTTTCAAGGCAGGTGAAATTGCCGACCTAGAAAATGTACAGAGAACTTTCACGGCACGCATAACGGAGATAAAACACCTCAATTACTGGGAGCGCTTGAGGTTCCTAAACCTGTATTCCCTGGAACGCAGGAGGGAGAGATACATGATTATATACACCTGGAAAATCCTAGAGGGACTAGTACCGAACTTGCACACGAAAATCACTCACTACGAAAGCAAAAGACTTGGCAGACGATGCACCATCCCCCCAATGAAAAGCAGGGGTGTCACTAGCACGTTAAGAGACCATACAATAAGTGTCAGGGGCCCGAGACTGTTCAACTGCCTCCCAGCACACATAAGGGGGATTACCAACAGACCCCTGGCAGTCTTCAAGCTGGCACTGGACAAACACCTAAAGTCAGTTCCTGATCAGCCGGGCTGTGGCTCGTACGTTGGTTTGCGTGCAGCCAGCAGCAACAGCCTGGTTGATCAGGCTCTGATCCACCAGGAGGCCTGGTCACAGACCGGGCCGCGGGAGCGTTGACCCCCGGAACTCTCTCCAGGTAAACTCCAGTGTGTGGTGGGTTCACTATACGCCAGTGTGTGTGGTGGGTTCACTATACACCAGTGTGTGGTGGGTTCACTATACGCCATCAGTGTGTGGTGGGTTCACTATACGCCACCAATGTGTGGTGGGTTCACTATACGCCACCAATGTGTGGTGGGTTCACTATACACCACCAGTGTGTGGTGGGTTCACTATACACCAGTGTGTGGTGGGTTCACTATACACCACCAGTGTGTGGTGGGTTCACTATACACCAGTGTGTGGTGGGTTCACTATACACCACCAGTGTGTGGTGGGTTCACTATACACCACCAGTGTGTGGTGGGTTCACTATACACCACCAGTGTGTGGTGGGTTCACTATACACCACCAGTGTGTGGTGGGTTCACTATACACCACCAGTGTGTGGTGGGTTCACTATACACCACCAGTGTGTGGTGGGTTCACTATACACCACCAGTGTGTGGTGGGTTCACTATACACCACCAGTGTGTGGTGGGTTCACTATACACCACCAGTGTGTGGTGGGTTCACTATACACCACCAGTGTGTGGTGGGTTCACTATACACCACCAGTGTGTGGTGGGTTCACTATACACCAGTGTGTGGTGGGTTCACTATACACCACCAGTGTGTGGTGGGTTCACTATACGCCACCAGTGTGGTGGGTTCACTATACACCAGTGTGTGGTGGGTTCACTATACGCCACCAGTGTGTGGTGGGTTCACTATACGCCACCAGTGTGTGGTGGGTTCACTATACGCCACCAGTGTGTGGTGGGTTCACTATACGCCACCAGTGTGTGGTGGGTTCACTATACGCCACCAGTGTGTGGTGGGTTCACTATACACCAGTGTGTGGTGGGTTCACTATACACCACCAGTGTGTGGTGGGTTCACTATACACCACCAGTGTGTGGTGGGTTCACTATACACCACCAGTGTGTGGTGGGTTCCCTATACACCACCAGTGTGTGGTGGGTTCACTATACACCACCAGTGTGTGGTGGGTTCACTATACACCACCAGTGTGTGGTGGGTTCACTATACACCACCAGTGTGTGGTGGGTTCACTATACACCACCAGTGTGTGGTGGGTTCACTATACACCACCAGTGTGTGGTGGGTTCAACATAGCAAATCGTCTTCACATGATGGACGATTAAAACACACCATTGTTTTGTACTCTGGATCTGTGTTCGAGGAAGCAGGGGAGGAGGTCGAGTCCTAGCTGGTGGTCCCGCTTCCTAAGCTTCCTCGACCGTAATTGCTAGTTTCTGGTCTCTTGAGCTCTATATTTTATCTACTGCTGAAACTGTGTATGGAGATCCCTTCACCGCTCCACTTCCAGTTCATTTCTTACTGTCCCGAGACTTAAAAAAATACTTCTTAACATCCATCCATCCATGTTCCTTTGCATTTATAATAAAGACTTCAATGTTTATTTAGATTTCAGTAATATAATAATAATAATAGCTTTATTTCTACAAGTACCTGGAAAGTACTCGAGATCCTGGTCCAAAATCTGCACACTGCCATAACAACATCCTGGAGTGAGAGATATGAGAGGAGGTGCAAAATAAACCCAGTGAGGAACAGGGGCGCGGTGGGGACAGTAAGGGAACACTGTATCAACATTCAGGTTCCCAGACTATTCAACATCTTACCAGAAGATATCAGAAACACTGCTAGAACAAGTGTAGAAGTTTTCAAGAAGAAACTGGACAAGTATCTTCACCAGGTGCCAGATCAACCAGGCTCTAATGGATATGTGGGGCAGCGGGCCTTCAGTAGCAACAGCTTGGTTGACCAGGCAAGCACCAGACGAGCCTGGCCCATGGCCGGGCTCCGAGAGTAGTGAAACTCTCGAAACTCTTCAAATGTATATCAAGGGTATAAGTATATGTACAAGGTATAAAGGCCTGGCTGACATCAGTGATATAATACTATATAGAAAACCCCTTGTTATGCAGAGCATTTCGGGCAAATTAGGCCAATTTTTGTCCCAGGACGCGACCCTTACCAGTCCACTAACACCCAGGTACCCATTTTACTGATGAGCTAACATGGATAGTAGGTGCCTTAAGGAAACCCGTCCTAATGTTTCCTGCTCTACCGGGAAATTGAACTCCGGACCTCAGTATGTGAGCTGAGTGCACTAGCGATCGAGCTACTGGACACCGTAGGCTCTCAACAGACCCTCACAGAAGACTGTTAAATTTGCAGACAAACCCTCTTATGGAACGAGGCGTATATGACTGATAGGAAGCAGAAAGTTTGCATAAATGAAGAGAGAGGTCACAAATTCAAGGACATAATTGGAAGATAGTAGAAATATATACAAAAGATGAGGTAATCAGTCCCTCAGCCTTGGAGATGGTGAAGAGGACCGTAGTCGTGAAGAATCTGGGGCACAGGCTAGAAGGCTGGCGCTTATATACGCTTATAAGCGCCATCTTTCTTGCTTGTGCTCCAAACTATTCACAACTACGGTGCTCTTGTACAAATAACCCGCACATAGGAGAGAGGAGCTTACGAAGACGTTTCGGTCCGACTTGGACCATTTATGGTGCTCTTCACCAACTCCAAGGCTGAAGGACTGATTACCTGATGCTTTATATATATTTCTACTGTCTTCCAATTATGTCCTTGAATATGTATTGATAAAGCCACTGGATGGCGAAACATCTACAATAAAGATACCCAGATGTTGCACAGGTGTGTGTCTTATTTTCATCAGGTGAATTGACATCTGTTGTCGGAGTCGCCTTCCAAGCGTCAGGGGTAGGATGATGTCCATATGATGTTGAGGCACCTCTCTCCTCCTCTCTTGGGTTTTTAATGGACACATTTACTGGTGTTTAGGCAAATGTTGTGCTTTCCCATAGTTAATGGCAGTAATTGTGGCTGCCCCTAAGCCAAGCCAGTAAGTATTCCAGAGAAGAAACAAACTATAGCCCGATCTGTCTAGCAGCATACATTAGCAAATTGTTGAGAAAGATGATGGATGTTAAACTAAGTTGGTACTTGTGAAGTATAGGCCAGTAGGCCTGCTTCAGTGTTCCTTCGTTCTTATGTTCTTTAGTTCTTTGGAAAGAAAGGGCTACATTTCTTCAGTGCAGTTTGACCTTCCATACTTGGGTATGGCTGCCTGATCTACTCGGCCAGCTCGTTCCTGCTGTACCAGAAAATCCTGTCCGTCACCTTGGGATACGGCTTCGCATGGGCGAATTCTAAACTTCCCTTGTTGAATGCCTCTGTCGAATCAGGTGAACTTGGATCTCCGCCATGAGATGCTAGACTTGAACTACCCGCTTCATGGTCGGTGTACACCTGGCAACCCAGCTTATGGTGTGGTCTTCGCAAGGAGAGAGGGAGAGGGAGGGTCTTTTGCTCATCCTGCGAGGTTCTTGTGTTTAGTGTTCAGATGCAGGCTGTTCTCCTTGATTGTGGCCTTGATGTGTCTTCTATGAGTGAAGTTGGCTTTCCTCTCCCTGCCCTCCTTGGACAGCGCCTGAGGTTTATCTTCGTAAGCAGTGAGTGGGGACCCCTAAGAGTGGAACCCTGCTGATGATCATGGCTAATTTCCTGGAGAATTATTTGTGTTCACATTTCAGGAATATATTTTTACTAATGTATTGTGTTACAGAACACAGTGGCTTGCTTCTATAGTGTCTAAGTTCAAGGTGTTGAACGAGTAGGTTCTACTTCCCAGTGAGGAAAATAATCTGAAAATTCGCATTGTTAATGGCATCACTATAGCAATGAATGTGAGGTGGTTGGTGTTAGTGAAAGGAAACAGGTTACCAGCAGTGAGGAGCAGATTGGCAACAGTTACAAGTGGGAATTTGCAGTAAAGGAAGAAACGTCAAAGTGAGGAAGGTTAAAAGAGTAGATATGAAGGTAGGAAATCGCTTCTCTGTTCTCCAGGGTGAATGTACTTCAATGGTCACTGAGTATAGATACCAACAACTCCTCTACTAATATAGGTAGGAATGTCTGTGATCAGTTTCAATACTTAATAGAATTACCTTAATAACCAAGTCAATGACTTTTCGTTAGCCTTTTCATGGGGCTGAGGAATTATAAATGTTTTCTTATTGTTTTTTATATCATATAGAAGGTATAGTGAGGAAACGATGATCAGTGGTTGTGCAGCAGACTAGTGTCAGTATTTGCAGCGTCATCAGTAACGCTACCAAAAGTTCTCAGTAACAAGAATTAGTGTGACAATACCGGCAGCCACTTGGGAGGTTATGGTTTGACCGTAGGTGATAACATGTATCCACGAGGCCACATGTCTTAACTACTACTAGTTGGCAGTTACTGCAGGTGATAACATGACATGTTGTCATGAGGTCGCATGTCTTGAGTACTTCCTGCTGGCAGGTACTTGAAGTTCATCTGTTTTTCACACTTGTGATGGAGGTGAAAGTTCTTGTGTACTTGACATTTTGCTGCACCTGTTGGTTTCTGGACTAGTACTTATCTCGTTACCTGGAGTTTACCTGGAGTGAGTTCCGGGGGTCAACGCCCCCGCGGCCCGGTCTGTGACCAGGTTACTTTTATATTTTAAATAATTGTTTCACCCGCAGTTCAGCTAAATATTTTCTCAAATTGGTATTCCATGATTTTTGTTTTATTTGTTTCTAAATGTATATGTTTACTGATTAACGGGTAAATAGTTTTATTCACACTTTTTTATATTTTAGAAATATAAGTAATGGATAGTAATTTATTGGAAATGCCTTTCCATGGCACTCTTACAGTGAGCCAGGTGTGGCGAAGACGTAAAGAATGCTGACACTGAGGAACACCGAGTCCCTCAAGTTGTTCTCTTTGCAACGTAGGGGAGAAAGATGCGTCATATTCTACACCTGTAAAATTCTGGAGGGATTGGTCCCAAACTTGCATGCTGAAATCACTCCAGATGAAAGCAAAGACTTGGCAGAAACTGCTAAATACCTCCTATGAAAAGTAGGGGCACATTGAATACCATTAAGAAAATTAAGTGTAAAGGACCAAGACTCGACACCGTCTCTTCTTGTGTAAGTGGGAATTATCTAAAAAACCCTCAGCCCTCTTCAAGAGGCAACTTGAGTTCGTCATATCCTAAATAGCCAGGTTGTGATACTTGCGTTGCTAGTCGATCAAGCCAGCAACCAGGAGGCCTGGTCTGGGACTGAACCGCGAGGGCATGACCGCCGAAGCCGACTACGGGTAAGCTACAGGTCACCGGTGTTGTCAAGACATGACCTCCAGGGAAACTTCCTGGAGCTGTAATGCAAAAGTTTTTTTTTCCTCCCTCCGCTTTGCATATTTGTCATTGTGCTGATACATTTCTACACGCGTCAGCACACGTGTACAAGTGCTCACGCTCCGCCGATGCTGGGCCACCTTAACCGTGGTAGCGAGGTTTGAGCAGCTTAGCCTGACTATGAACCCAGCACCCCCCCCTCCATCCTATGCCTTAAATAGCGGGGATTCCCCCCTCCTGATTTGTTTAAACTTGCTCACCCTCCAGACCGATGACATGCAACAATTTACGGACAGGGATTGCGGAATGTGAAAAATATTTTGATTAGATTTACTTGCGTTGAGATTGTGTTTTCCGTAATATGCGAGTGAATTGGTCACGTCAGTAACAGTTTGGTATTGACAGTGTTAAGTTTGATGGTGTTTGTAACGGAACCTATTTAAGGCGTTGAATAACCGAAAGATTCTGATACTTTGTGAAAAAAAAATTAGAACAAGTGCTCACAGGGTGCTGGCGGCCTTGTGCCGTGCCGAGGCTCTGTGTACTCACCTAATTGTGGCTGCAGGAGTCGATTCATAGCTCCTGGCCCCACCTCTTCACTGGTCGCTACTAGGTCACTCCCTACTCCGTGAGCTTTATCATACCTCTTCTTAAAGGTATGTATGGATCCTGCCTCCACCACCTCCCTTTCCGGACTCTTCCACTTCCTGACAACTCTGTGACTGAAGAAATACTTCTTAACATACCTGTGACTCATCTGAGTCTTCAACTTCTAATTGTGACCCCTTGTTGGTGTGTCCCATCTCTGAAACATAGTGTCCCTGTCCACCTTGTCGATTCTTCTCAGTATTTTATATGGTATGTCCCTCTTATCCTCCAGTGTCGACAGGTCGATTTCCCTTAACCTCTCCTCGTAGGACATGCCCTTTAACTCCGGGACTAGTCTCGTTGCAAGCCTCTGCACTTTCTCTGATTCTTGACGTGCTTGGCCAGGTGTGGATTCCAAACTGGTGCTACATACTCCAATGTGGACCTGATGTACACGGTGTACAGTGTCCTGAGCGACTCTTTACTCAGTTTACTGAGATGTCGGAATGCTAGTATTAGGTTTGCTAGTCGCCCGTATGCCGCAGCAGTTATTTGGTTGATGTGCGACTCAGGAGATGTGGTCGGTGTTATACTCACCCCAAGATCCTTTTCCTTGAGTGAGGTTTGTAGTTTTTGGGCCCACTAGACTATATTCTCTTTGCTCTTCTTTGCCCTTACCCGATCTTCATGACTTTGCACTTGGCGAAGTTGAATTCCAGGAGTCATTTGCTAGACCAGGCGTGTAGTCTGTCCAGATCCCTTTGCAGTCCTGCCTGGTCCTCCTCCGATTGAATTCGCCTCATTAACTTGACATCGTCTGCAGAGACACTTCTGAGTCTATTCCTTCCGTCATGTCATTCACATATACCAGAAACAGCACCGGCCCTAGGACTGATACCCTGTGGAGCCATGCTCGTCACAGGCAGCCACTCTGACACCTCGTCACATACCTACTTGCTGCTGCCTTCCTGTCAGGTATTCTCTGATCCATTGCAGTGCCTTCCCTGTTATACCTGCTTGGTCTTCCACCTTTTGCACTAATCTCTTGTGTGGAACTGTGTCAAAAGCCTTCTTACAGGCCAAGAAAATGCAAGCTACCCATCCCTGTGTGTGTGTGTGTGTGTGTGTGTGTGTGTGTGTGTGTGTGTGTGTGTGTGTGTGTGTGGAGTGAGCAGCGGTAGCAACACTAACACTACAAACCTTGTCTGGCCAGCTGCTGCTGTGTACAAATGCAGATGGGACACCTGTATAACGCACAGCCGCCCTCCGTCGCTGCTGCTGCTGTGTACATATGCAGATATGATGCGTGTATAACGCACAGCTGCCCACCGTCTCCGCCTACGCTGATTCACTCTCCTAGCGAGGCTGTCATGACGCATATGCAAGTTGGCGCTGTCTACCCTGCAGCAGTTTGGTGCAGCATCCGACAAACTGTAGCGCGTTGCTGGTTAGGCTAACGGACAGTACAGCCTGCTTGACAGGACGAATGGTAGAGCCTACTGGACGGGCTAACGGACGGTAGAGACTGCTAGAAAGGCTAACGGACGGTGGAGCCTGCTGGAAAGGCTAACGGACGGTAGAGCCTGCTAGAAAGGCTAACGGACGGTAGAGCCTGCTGGAAAGGCTAACGGACGGTAGAGCCTGCTGGAAAGGCTAACGGACGGTAGAGCCTGCTGGAAAGGCTAACGGACGGTAGAGCCTGCTGGAAAGGCTAACGGACGGTAGAGCCTGCTAGTCCGGCCGACGGACTGTGCAGGTTAGTTGAGAGGTTGAGGGAATGCGCCAGGCTAGGCAGGAGAACCAGCCAAGGAATTAGCCCAAAGTAAAGGCTACTTGATGAGTGATTGTATCTCTTGACCTTAGCGTGACCTTAATGGTGTGTACTCGCTTAATTCACCTAATTGTGATTGCAGGGGGTTAGGACTCGGTTCCTGGCCCCGCCTCTTCACTGACCGCTACTGGGTCCTCCCTCTCCCTGCTCCATGAGCTTTATTATACCTCGTCTTGAAACTATGTATGGTTCCTGCCTCCACTACATCATTTGCCAGACTATTCCACTTCCTAACAACTCTGTGGCTGAAGAAATACTTCCTAACATCCCTTTGACTCATTTGAGTCTTCAACTTCCAATTGTGACCCCTTGTTTCTGTATCCCATCTCTGGAACATCCTGTCTGTCGACCTCATCTATTCCGTGCAGTATTTTGTATGTCGTTATCATGTCACCCCTGACCCTCCTGTCCTCCAGTGTCGTCAGACCGATTTCCCTTAATCTTTCTTCGTAGGACATTTCCCTTTGCTCTGGAACTAGCCTTGTTGCAAACCTTTGCCCTTTCTCTAATTTCTTGACGTGCTTGACCAGGTGTGGGTTCCAAACTGGTGCCGCGTATTCCAATATGGGCCTGACGTAAACAATGTATAGAGTCTTGAACGATTCCGTACTTAGGTATCGGAACGCTATTCTCAGGTTTGCCAGGCGCTCATACGCGCATCCAGCGACGTGCTCGGTATTATATTCACCCCTACATCTTTGTCCTTGAGTGAGGTTTGCAGTCTTTGTCCACCTAGTCTATACTGTCTGCGGTCTTCTATGCCCTTCTCCGATCTTTATGATTTGCATGTGGCAGGGTTAAATTCTAGGAGCCAGTTGCTGGACCACAGGTCTAGCCTGTCCAGGTCTCTTTGTAGACCTGTCTGATCCGCATCTGATTTAATTCTCCTCATTAACTTCACATCATCTGCAAACAGGGACACTTCCGAGTCTATCCGTTCCGTTGTGTCATTCACATATACCAAGATTAGCACTGGTTCCAGGACTGACCCCTGTGGGACCCCGCTTGTCACAGGCGCCCACTGTGATACCTCATCACGTACCATGACTCGTTGTTGTCTCCCTGTCAGGTATTCTCTGATCCACTGCAGTGCCCTTCCTGTTATACGTGTCTGATATTCTAGCTTGTGCACTAATCTCTTGTGAGAAACTGTGTCGAAGGCTTTTCTGTGTGTGTGTGATATATATATATATATATATATATATATATATATATATATATATATATATATATATATATATATATATATATATATATATATATATATATATGCAATAAGATCACAGTGAACAGGTGATTTCAAAATAATACACTGGACAAATAATTTTTAAATTTTCTTGGGTAGAATAGCTTGGGGGTGAGTTGTGCAAAGGACCTATCCAAGTTGGCTCGCCGCGCGTCACGTGTTTAACCGTTGTGGGATCTGATAGTGAGGTGCTGGCCGGACCCCTTATATAGCTTCCTTGGATGCGTCACTTTCATAGTTCCTTGATAATGTGAGTATTCACGAAAGCGCTTGGAATTTCTCTATTCTTTCAGAGTGGTTGTTTTGCGAATATATATATATATATATATATATAATATATATATATATAATATATATATATATATATATATATATATATATATATATATATATATATATGCAATAAGATCACAGTAAACGGGTGATTTCAGAATATGCAAAACAACCACTCTGAAAGAATAGAGAAATTCCAAGCGCTTTCGTGACGATTCACATTATCAAGGAACTTGATAATGTGAGTAGTCACGAAAGCGCTTGGAATTTCTCTATTCTTTCAGAGTGGTTGTTTTGCATATATATATATATATATATATATATATATATATATATATATATATATATATATATATATATATATATATATATATATATATATATATATATATGAGAGGGTGAATGTAACCTAACCACCATTCCTGTAGTCTTCAAAGCAGTTCTTGATCAGTCAGGTTGTGTTGACTAGGCCAGACAGCGCTTGCACACGCGACCACTTGTCACCCTGACTGACAAGGTCATCAACCAGGAGGGCAGGTCTGGCGCCGGTGCTTGGGGACGATGATATCTGAAAATATCAAGAAGTAGGCAGTAAACAGACGGTTTACTTGGAAAGGTGGTGGTGGTGGTGGCTTGGTATAGCATGCCAGTGGTGCGTGTCAGTGGTCCAGCAACCACTGATGTACCAGTGATGGGTATCAGTGGTCCAGCAACCACCGGTGATGGGTATTAGTAGTCCAGCAACCACTGGTGTACTGGTGATGGGTATCAGTGGTCCATCAACCACTGGTGTACCGGTGATGGGTATCAGTGGTCCAGCAACCACTGGTGTACCGGTGATGGGTACCAGTGGTCCAGCAACCACTGGTGTACCGATGATGGTATCAGTGGTCCAGCAACCACTGGTGTACTGGTGATGGGTATCAGTGGTCCAGCAACCACTGGTGTACCAGTGTTGGGTATCAATGGCCCAGCAACCACTGGTGTACCAGTGATGGGTATCAGTGGTCCAGCAACCCCTGGTGTACCAGTGATGGGTATCAGTGGTCCAGCAACCCCTGGTGTACCAGTGATGGGTATCAGTGGTCCAGCAACCCCTGGTGTACCAGTGATGGGTATCAGTGGTCCAGCAGCCCCTGGTGTACCAGTGATGGGTATCAGTGGTCCAGCAGCCCCTGGTGTACCAGTGATGGGTATCAGTGGTCCAGCAACCCCTGGTGTACCAGTGATGGGTATCAGTGGTCCAGCAACCCCTGGTGTACCAGTGATGGGTGTCAGTGATCCAGCAACCACTGACTTATCAGTGGAGGGTACACAGTGTGGTGTGACCACATTGAGCAGTCACGTACACGGACGGTGTGGTCTGGTCATCGAGCAGTCATGTACACGGTGTGACCGCTCACACTGAACGGTCATGTAGAGAAGTGTTGTGTAAGCAGTGATATACAGTGTGGTACTGCTACACTGTGAACGGTCACGTACAAGGTGTGTTGTGGCCACACTGTGAAGTGTACACTGTGTGGTGTGTGGCTAGACTCCTGCAGTAGTTCATTACGGAGACTTGAGTACTCACCTATTTGTGGTTGCAGGGGTCGGGTCATAGCTCCTTGCCCCGCCTCTTTACCGATAGCTACTAGGTCCCCTCTCTCTCTCTCTGCTCCATGAGCTTTATCAAACCTCGTCTTAAAACAATTTTGGATCTTGCCTCCACTTCGTCATTTTTTCAGACTATTCCACTTACTGACAACTCTGTGACTGAAGAAATACTTCCTAACATCCCTCTGACTCAGACGAGTCTCCAACTTCCAATTGTGACCCCCTTGTTTCTGTGTCCCATCTCTGGAACATCCCGTCTCTGTCCACCTTTGCATAGTGTGACTGCAGAAGCAACGGTACACTAAACTTCTGACACAGGTGTTTTACTTAGTTTAAGTCATCACTTAATGTAGAGTATCTAGTTCACATGTTTCCATAATCCTAGCTTCTCACCTGTCATGCTACGCTCTGTCACCCACGCGGTTTTACCACTTTATTTGGTATGTAGGGGGGGGGGAAGAGGTTACCTTGATGCTGGTGCCATCGCTTGGCCTCAAAATCAGACCTACCTTTCCCTTCCTCGGATCAGATATGGTTATCAAGTGTTCCTCAGGCGCTGTTCGACTCTACGGATTCACTACTGGCAGATGTTTCATGTGTTTAAGTTTGTGTGTGTGTTGATCAGCTGCTGCGCGGTGAGCGTAGATGTACTTAGTTTGTGTAAATATTGTCGGTGTTACGTGGAGCAAATGTGTGATTTAATAGGTAATGTTGGAGTAGCGAGAGTTTGGTAAGACTCTGGTTAATGTGAGGTAAGTGATGCTGGGGTTGTGGGTTAGGTAAGACTCTAGTTGAGGTAAGTGATGCTGGGGTTGAAGGTTAAGTAAGACTGGTAATATTAGGTAAGTGATGCTGGGGTTGACCTTGGAGCTCTCACACACTTCATACATCATTCACACCATTAAGACGGTCAAAAATATCTGAAGTAGACTATTTGTGGATAGTGTCAAGTGTTGGAGGTGGAGGATGGAAGTGATGGAGGGTACGTCAGGGTTGTGATGGTGGTGGTTAGTATGTGTTGGGGGATTCAAGGTTGTGGTGGAGGATAATGGCGTGTAATAATGTTGGTAGAATTACCGACAATATGTAAAGTAAAAGGACACAAGTGCAACTAATGTGACATTTTATTGTGGCAACGTTTCGCTCTCCAGGAGCTTTGTCAAGCCGTATCGGCTTTTGCTTTACATAATGGCGTGTGTTGGAGGGTTTGTCAAGGTTGTGGTGATGGAGTAACGATGGTGCCACCTCCACTGCATCCTTGGCCAGCCTTTACTGGCTACAGTTGTTGCTGTCGTGGTCACTACCTCCCAATCTTCAGTGTCTTTCTCAGTCGTCAGGGAAACACAGTGGATCCTCGTAAAACACAGTAGTTTCATTCCTGAGAACGGTGTGTTACACAAAACAATGTTAATAATTATATAATATCTTTATTTACTACAAGTACATGTACATGGTATACAGTCCTGGCTGACATCAGTGACATACTACTGTATAGAAAGTCCATTGTTATGCTGAGCAACTCGTGCAAATTAGGTCAGTTTTGTCCCAAGATGCGACCCACACCAGTCGACTAACACCCAGGTACCCATTTTAAACTCATGGGTGAACAGGGACAGCAGGTGTCTTATGAAAACACGTCGCTAATGTTTCCCAGCCGTACCAGAGAAGATTCGAACTCCCGACCTCGGTGTGCGATCGAGCTACGGGACACCTATGTTAGCGAACTGAAAAACATGCGAGACGAGAAGCTTATGTTCCTGATACTTTGATAAAAAAAAAAAAGTTTCTTGATTCGTCCAAAAAAAAAAAGAAAAACAAGTTTTCCATTCATTACATTGTGGTAGCCGTTGACTGTTGATCTGAAAGTGCGTGGACAGGGTTGATGTGGCCCTGTACAAACATGTGGCAGACAGTATCAGCTATAACCATCACCTGTCAGTATAAGTAAAATAGGCCACATTTCCTTTACAGATTGTACCAGTGATTGGTGTTTCTTGATACACAAGTGTTTGTAGTTAGTGGAGCTGTACAGCACCTGCTCATACATGTAGCAGGCAGTTATCATTTACCGATATCGGTAAGAGTAAGCCACATTTCCTTACTGAATTATATCCTTGGTTGCAGTTACATGTTGATATTCCGGTGCGGGTAGAGATGTGTACAGTACTTGTACCAACATGTGGCAGGCAGTATCAGCTCTCATAATAATCTACCATCGGTAAAATTAAGCCACATTTCCTCACCAAATTGTGCAGAACATAAACTGTAGGAACTCGCCACATCTATACCAGCCAAACGTATTTATACTGAAAATGAAAGCCTTTACGAAAGTAACGAAGAAAAATGTAATAGTATTATACAGTAATAAAATGGTGTCTGAGGTTGTTATTAAGTCTTGTTGACAGTGGTGTGCATGCTCGATACAGCATATACTGTGGCAGCCCTATAAACTCCAAAGATAAACTTGTTTCATGGCGGCACCGCAATATCATTCCACTTACTCGTTTCATTTGTTTTTTCACATAATTATCAGTCACCAACATACTTAATAATTTTATAAATACAGCTGGGGTAGGTAAATGACAGTTAAAGGCTAGAGAATGTGTAATTATAATGTTACTACCTGTTGTGCACCGCCTTCCAGTTATTTTCCTTTACATTTGCAGTGGCGTGCTGTACGGTCGTCCTCCCGTGCTACACGAAAACGGGTCTCAAAATTTCACTCATGTTGTAATGAAGTGTTACTTGATTGCGTGTTATTCGAATAAGAGCTGTTAAGAAACACACTGGGGAAGTAAGGGTAAATATACTAGATATAATCCCTTTCCCTTTTTCCCAGCGCTGGGTCACCTTAACATGGTGATGGCATCGTTTGAGCGGCTTAACCTGATAAAGAACCAGCCTCCATTCTTATTTTAACTTTAGTGGGGATTTTTTTCCCCCATTCGTTAAATTTTGCTCCAGGGGATTGTGGAAGGGCTTGTGTTGCTTACGCATAATTGAAGTTTTGGGGTAGTCCACAACACCCACAGGGGATTGAATCGCCATTGAACTCGAGTATAACCTCTTTTATAATGGAGCCAGTGGAAGGAGTGGAGTGATGCAGCAGTTGTAGACGTGGTAGCGTGTGAGCAGGGCCCATTAGTAGAAAAAGGTAAGGCCCAGAAAGTGGGCTAGAGATTTTTACAATAGTTATAGACGAGGATATCTACAATACTATTGTTAAATCTCTGGCCTACCTTCTGGGTCAGATTTACTTCTACTAGTTGTCCCCGCCCACGTCATTATGTCCACAACTGTTACATCGCTCACTCCTTCCATTGGCTTCTATATAGAAGGCTTCATTCTCATGATTGTATTAGACCAATAAAGCCCCTGGTGAGCGAAACGTCTATCAGTAGAGATACCCAGGTATTGCACATGTTATTCATCAACTTCAGTATTTTTATACCTTTGAACTAAAGATACCTGGAGTGATACTTTGAGCTCTGAAAGCTGTGTAACAGTTAGAGATTTCATTAATCTTGTAACTACATACATACGTAGTTACAAGATTAATCTTGTAACAACATACATAACTTTTAAATAATTTCAGTTTCTGTAACCCAGCAATGAGTGAAATTTGTGAATGGCATAATTCTCTTGAAATGTTAACAGAAAGTCAAACTTTTGCAGTTCCCTCGGCTACATTATGCTTTGATAAAGTTTGAGAATTTACAATACTGCTGTGACAGGAAATAAATTGAAGCAAATGAGAAAATACACAAATTTGGGCTATCTGGATAGATTCAGTCATCCGGGAAACAAAAGGAGACCGGAAGGCCCAAAACAAGAAGAGACCAGGCCGAGATTACAGTACGGAGGATTGAGTCTCCAAACAACACAACCTCGAACGATGTCGTTCCAGGCCATGGAGCTAAACTCTTCTCCAGGCTGAGGGACTGACCACCTCAAATCCTTTTTCTCCAAGGTTGATGGAGTGATTACATCATCATCATTTTCACTACTACACCTGCTTCCTCTGTATTTGACTTAAGTAGCCTACTGTGTAGGCGAAACATTTCATCAGTAAAAATACCCAACTGTTGCACATGTGTCTTAATCTTCAACTTGTCGGTATTTTGTACTATTTTCAAGAAAATTGAAAAGCTAATCCGTATATGAGGCAAGTGGGAATGTAGCAAACAGTACCGTACCTTCTTTGTGACGAAGTTAGTGTGATAGTTACAACACTGTAGCTAGAACATTGTTAGTGTGATAGTTACAACGCTGTAGCTAGAACATTGTTAGTGTGATAGTTACAACACTGTAGCTAGAACATTGTTAGTGTGATAGTTACAACACTGTAGCTAGAACATTGTTAGTGTGATAGTTACAACACTGTAGCTAGAACATTGTTAGTGTGATAGTTACAACACTGTAGCTAGAACATTGTTAGTGTGATAGTTACAACACTGTAGCTAGAACATTGTTAGTGTGATAGTTACAACACTGTAGCTAGAACATTGTTAGTGTGATAGTTACAACGCTGTAGCTAGAACATTGTTAGTGTGATAGTTACAACACTCACCACAACAAACAATAACGGAGTTGCAGCAAAACCGTGATTTCAACAAACTACAGTGGTTGCAATAAATACCTGGGATGCAGCAATACCGTGGTTTAATCAGACGATATCTGGGTTGCAATACCGGGGTTGCCACAATACCGTTGTGCCACATTATTTGGGTTGCCACATTACCGGGGTTGCACAGTACCGTGGTGCCACATTATTGGGGTTGCCACATTGCCTGGGTTGCCACAATATGGGAAAATCTATCTGCCATTACTGTTGATCCTGGGAATTCTTACTGTCATTACTGGTGATCCTGGGAAGTCTTACTGTCATTACTGGTGATCCTGGAAGTCTTACTGTCATTACTGGTGATCCTGGGAAGTCTTCTTGTCATTAATGGTGATCGTGGTGATCCTGCACATAACATGGGTGCAGCAGTCACCCTCCGTGATTTAGTGTTATGACAAGTGTGCTTTGGGACCCCCACGCTAATGAAGGTACCAGACGTTAAGGATATGGAGGTATGTAGCAGTATACCCACCAGCTGCTCTCGTGTGTTGGTATACCAGTGCACTCACATGCCAGTCAGGTGCGTACCAGTGCACCCACATGCCAGTCAGGTGTGTACCAGTGAGCCCACATGGCAGTCAGGTGTGTACTAATGAACCCACATGCTAGCCAGGTGTGTACTAGTGAGCCCACATGCTCGCCAGGTATGTACTAGTGAACCCACATGCTCGCCAGGTGTGTAATAGTGAACCTACATGCTAGGTAGGTGTGTGCCAGTGCACCCACATGCTAGTCAGGTGTGTAACTGAACTCACATGCTAGTCAGATGTGTAACCAGTGAACCCTCATGCTAGTCAGGTGTGTACCAGTGCACGCACATGCTAATCAGATATGTAACCGGTGGACGCACATGTTAATCAGGTGTGTAACCGGTGAACGCACATGCTAGTCAGGTGTGTAACCGGTGAATGCACATGCTAGTCAGGTGTGTAACCGGTGAATGCACATGTTAGTCAGGTGTGTAACCGGTGAACGCACATGCTAGTCAGGTGTGTTACTATACACTGATATACTCGTGTAGTTGTGGTTGCAGAGACTTCTTGATTCCATCTCGTATCTCTTACACGCCGGCTTTTATTCATTCCCGGTCCCCTGGGTTCCAGCATACTTATTCTTGAGACTGTGTATAGAATTCACCTGCTCGAGCGCTTAGTGTAGTGCGGTAGGTTGGAAGGGGTGTGACAAATCATATAGATGTGCCAAAAAAATTATCTGTCACTTGGCAGAGAAGTTGGACTCAGCATTATCAGAGCCAGTGCCAGGGTCTATGAGAGAAAAAGCTGAGAGTGAGAGAGCAAGGCGGGGAGGAAACCTAAGATGAGAGGGGAGAGAGAGAGAGAGAAGACAGGTGAGGAGGAAAGAAGGATGAGACATAATGATAAAGTTTAAGTGGAGAGAGCTTAGGGAGAAGAGTGAGTGTAAACTGATTCATTGATCTTAAGTTAATTGGGATTCTTAAGCAGTTTCAGATTGGCTCTGTCATCAGGATATGGAATGATGATAGTAGATGGTGAAGAAAAGGGAGGTCTTCAGCGTACTACATGAAATAACTTGAAATCATGATGCACAACAGAAGCGTAATTATCATTATAAATCCTGATCAAGGAGGATATGATGGTTGGCGGTGGGTAGGGGAGGGAGGGAAAGTATAGTGAGGGAGTTAATACCACCACCATCACCACCATCACCACCATCACCACCACCACCACCACCACCATCATCACCATCATCATCACCACCACCACCACCACCATCATCACCATCACCACCATCACCACCACCACCACCACCATCACCACCACCACCACCATCACCACCATCACCACCACCATCACCACCATCACCACCACCATCATCACCATCACCACCATCACCATCATCACCACCATCATCACCACCACCACCATCACCACCACCACCACCATCACCATCACCACCATCATCACCACCACCACCACCACCACCACCACCACCACCACCACCACCACCATCACCACCACCACCACCACCACCACCACCACCACCATCACCACCACCACCACCATCACCACCACCACCATCACCACCATCATTATCACCACCATCACCACCACCATCACCACCATCACCATCACCACCATCACCACCATCACCATCACTGTGACACAGACGCTCCGTACCTAATTTGATTTTGCTAGTGAGAGGAACACTGTATTGTGGATGGCAATATCTCGTCCACTGTGCTTTCGCTCCCAGTATTTTTCTTTTATTACTCTCTTTGGGTCTAGCTCTCACTTGCTCTTCTAATGCTCTCTCTCTCTCTCACTCACAGAAAGTATAGTAGTAGTAGTGTGCATATAAAACCAGACAAATAATTTTTTTAGAGAATCAATACCAGATGTTATAACAAATCATTACATACTGAAGACAGTACACATTTCCCCATAATTTTTGACTCAAACATTCCCTTCATGTGATGTAAATGGTTTAAAAAACCGACAAGTTGAGGAATGAGACACATGTGCAACATTTGGAAATATTTATTGAGGAAACGTTTCGCCAGCCTTTAGTTTCTTCAGTCTAATTATCTAATACATGCCTCAAGCCTGTGATGACATCCTAGCTCGCTAAATGTCAAAAATTGCCTCGCTGCAACACCCACTCTTCCTCCAACCACTTCTTCACCCTGCTATCTGTCTCCCTTCACCCGACACTGGATCGTCTTTTAACGTAGTGGTGTGGTTGAGTGGCTTATCTAACACCCCTCAAGAGTAGCTCTTCATCCAAGGAATTGGACGTTACATTGCCTTCCTTGGAGTGAACCTGATTGTTTCTCATTTTCCAAGGCTCTTAAAGGTTTAGCGTACTCGTTATTGTAATAAATAATTTTGATTGTGAATGGTAGTGAACGACTTAGTTTCAGACTGTTCGTACATTCTTAGGAAAATATGAATAAAATATATTAATAATGGGAAATGTAATCAATTGTAAAATAATTACATTTATGAACATGAAATACCTAGCATTATGGGTGTATTTATTTTTTATTTTTATTAACATCGGCCGTTACCCACTGAGGGAGGGGGACCGACGTTGAAAAACTAAAGCATAAATTGAGAACATGAATCAAAGCTGCTGTTAAATAATCACTAGTAAACAAACCATACCACGGACGGGGATAGAACCCGCGATCAGAGAGTTATAAAACTCCAGACCAGCAAGAAGAAGTATGGCGCAGCTCGTGGCACTGTTGTTATAACTGTACTTCACTGTGACCCTCAGTGAAGTGTTTAGAATAACCACTTGAAGAGATACCTTGATAGAAACAGAGGATTTAAGCGCCTCAAATTGAACGTGGATCATGACACCCGTGGTATAATAGGCTTGAACCCTCAACCAACACACGAGCCAGTGCACCATCGACACTGACCCAACTGTTAATATTACGGTGAAGTCTGCTCTTCCAGATCTATGATGTAAGATGAGGAGGAGTTGACAGCGATGAAGCACTACATCCGGAATGGTTGAGTTACTCAAGTAACGTAGCTTTTCACAGGATACGAAGTTATTAAGAGTGGTTACACAGACTTTGGCAAAGTCCAAGTAACCTATTACGTAAATCCCTCGATGTTTTACTGGCGGCACACTCTGACCACTCGGGCTGGGGAAGAAAAATAAACACATCGGTTACCCTCACAAATAGTTCACTCACTCGGTAAGCTGAAAGCTTTAGAGACATGGGTGAGAGAAAATAAGTAAGACATTGTTAAATATCTATCGTACCATAAAATCGGGATATGTAACAGCTGCAGATTTAGAGGTTTTGCCGTTGATTCGGCTAGTTTATTGTGCATCCCATATTCATCCTGTGGACGGTAGAGCAAGAGCATTTGGATACACACAAAAAGCCTAGGAACTAGGCCCCCAAACGTGTTTACAAGAGTAAGTCTGGAGTTATATTTACAGTTCATTTGTTGCAAACAAATTTAGAAAATTTGCTTTCATTAGTGATATATCTTGACATATTACATAGGCTATTATCCATATATTCCTCAATAAGTGGACAATTAAGCACATATTGTTCAAGATAGTGACCATAGTGTTGGCCACATACTTTTTAATTTGCCTTGGTCATGTGTGTGTGTGCGTGGGTGCGTGCGCGCGCGTCAAATTGCCAAAAGTACTTCAGCTACAAGAAACAGGAAACAAAAAATCACAAAGCACAGGAATGGAAACGCCCTATTGTAAGGTAGCCTAGTAATAAAATTAGTCCTCTCGCTTTGTAGTAGCAACAAATCACATACTAGGCACTAGAGTCTGCATCCCTCTCCAACAAGTGCTTCAACGCTCAAACGATCCACACCAGTCATATTCGTAAGCATGTAAAATTATGTACATACAAGTGAACTTTTCTTTCGCACTAAGAGCTCAACATCTCTCCTTCCTTCCTATTAGTTTGCAAAGTGGAAATTGTCCCCACAAGTTAAATTTTGACAGCCAACCATACTCCATACTAACGTGACAAGCAGTGCTTGTCATGTTGGTGTGGAGTATGGGAACTAATCACAGAGTAGAGATTTCTTTTTATTCGTCAGCCTGTAGTTTCCCACTTCTTTCTGCATTTCAGCTTTGCTCTTTTCCTTCTATATCGCGTAACATGTCTGTCTAGGCTCCAGCCTTTCCTAATTCATCTACAGACGTGACTCCTAATGACCTGAACATAGATGAGTCATGACACGCACAAAGCCAGACTCGGCCTGGCTATTGGTTGCTGATGATGTCACTGACTCTGATGCCACCTGTGTTTTTGGAGGACCAATGGGTGATTAAGGCTACAAAAATCAGTCTGGTATGCAAAAAAACTGCGGATGGCATAAACAAAAGTGATGAACCGAAAGAAACTATAGCAGAAGATAACCCAGGGATAATTGTAGAAGTGGAGACTAGGATCACGAGTAAATAAATGTGATTTTATTTTTACTGGCGGTAAAAATTGTGAGAACGGAGGAGGGAAAGAGGGAAAGAAGAAAATGAAAATGAAAATCATAAAACAAAGAAGGGGAGGAGATGGGGTAGCACTCCAAACAAGAAAGTAGGGCTTTGAGGAATTGTCAAACTTGGAAACAGGGTGGATCAAATATTACATTGCACTAACAGTAAGGATTGGAAGGATTATAGTGGTTGTCTGAACAATAGATGACCAAGGGAAGAGTATGACGAGTACAGCAGAGACAAATATATTAGAGAAAGCAGCAGAGGAAGGAAAGACAAAAACAAAATTCCTGATTCTGGGGTAATTTAACCACGAAGATATCAACTGGGAGAACTGGGACGCACATGGGAGAACGGAAACGTAATCTAGCAAAATTCATAGAAAATATCGATAAGGAACTTGGAGTCAGCATATGAAGATAACGATGAGAATGAGATGCAAAGATGAACCAGCGAGGCTAGACCTTGTTACATGAAGGGAATACGATATAGAAAATGTAGAATATGAAAACTCACTAGGAACCAGCAACCATTCTAAATTATCCGAGACATCTGTGTAGACATCTGTTAAAGAAAATGATGTGGAAGTGATCATTATTGAAAAACATCAACCGTATGTTTCTGGCAGCATGAACCATGATTAGCATTGTGCTCAGTGAGAGCAATTCCAT
Source organism: Cherax quadricarinatus (assembly GCF_038502225.1). Classification (NCBI taxonomy): domain Eukaryota; kingdom Metazoa; phylum Arthropoda; class Malacostraca; order Decapoda; family Parastacidae; genus Cherax; species Cherax quadricarinatus. Next base: position 50,600,388 of record NC_091304.1, read on the forward strand.
TTCGAATTCACAACAGCGGCGTCTAGATCCCATTCAGAATCTTTGCAAGAGCCATAGTAACGTTAGAAAGTATTTTAGTCTCAAGATGGTTAAAAATACAGCGATTTAATGTGATGGTTATAATTTGCAAACAAGTTACAGAGCACCTACGGTAAATCTCAAACTCATGAATCGGTTATACAAGTAGTTTAATTCTTTTAAACTATAGGATTAGGAGCAGAGGATTGACCCTCGCAAATATAAATCGATTAGCAAATACTCATTAACCCCCTAGCACCCTTTCCCTAGTATCAATCCCATCTCCTAAAGCTTTCATCTTTACCTCTTCTTCCATCCAGAGCTCTTCTTCCATCACCTTCATCCTGAGTCCCATCCTTCCCCTTCCCCTCCATCCTGAGTCCCATCCTTCCCCTTCCCCTCCGTCCTGAGTCCCATCCTTCCCCTTCCCCTCCGTCCTGAGCTCTCCCTTTCCCTTCCATCTCGAGCCTCCTTCCTGATGAGCTATTCTCTTTCACGACCCTTATCCTCCTTCGTTCTATCCCAACTTTCCTTACATGCCTCATGCATCTTCCCATTATTCAGCATGCTTCGGAGGACTCTTATTGCTTGTTTCCTCGTGTAATAACTACTACACTTCCACAAATGTGCCCTGGGTGAAGTTATCCTACAAGTTTTAACTAGCTACTACCAAACAGTAATATAAGTGGAAGTAGAAATTAGCCCGAGAGACTACTTAGGGGAAATATATTGCCTAACTCTCAGATGTCAGATGGTTAGATGCAGCAGTCTTGCAGAATATTCCGCTAATTCGTATCGGGAATCTTGCAAAAATTTTGTATAGTGTCAACTCGGGTTTGATGTGTTTACTTATGTCTAGTTAATTGAAAATCTTGGGGTTTTAAAACTAGGTTAGACAAGTACTTGAGCGATAAGAATTGGGTATGAATAGGATTAACACTGAAAGGGTTAATAGGTAGCCATGACAAATGGACAAGTTACTTGAGTGAGGAGGGGTAGGGGGATTAAATTTGAGAAAGACATGCCAAGTATGGGCAGTTAGGCTTGTTGCGGTGTTCTCCATTCTAACTGTCCTGTTACCTGGAGGTTATTCCGGGGATCAACGCCCCCGCCAGGCCTCCCGATGGATCAGGGCCTGATCAACCAGGCTGTTACTGCTGGCCGCAGGCAGTCCAACGTACGAGCCACAGCCCGGCTGATCCGGCACTGACTTTAGGTATCTGTCCAGCTCTCTCTTGAAGGCAGCCAGGGGTTTATTGGCAATTCCCCTAATGCTTGATGGGAGGCTGTTAAACAGTTTTGGGCCCCGGACACTTATGGTGTTTTCCCTTAGTGTACCGATGCGGTAGCGTCAGCTCAGTGTAACTGGGCGAGTTTGTCCACGGCGGGAGCAGCAGCAGCAGCATCTGGCCCGGGTCACAACCCCCTTAACACATTGCATTTTCTCCGTCCCGGCGTTTGCTAACCCGGGATTTACTGGAATTGCCTTTATCTTCCGCTCCTTCGCCAAAATTCCAAGGACGCTCATCAGTATTCCGGTTCTTTCTTCCTTTCGTCCTCCAGATAATGTTATTTTTTTTCGTCTGAACGTTCGTTTTACCTCTTTTTTCCTGCTCATGAATACCCAATGTTTTCTTGGTTCAGTGTTCCACCACTGAGGGTTTCTGTTGCTCCATCCATGGATAGTTTTTGTTTATCCACTGATCTGTCCCTTCATACATTATCGGTCTAGCTGCCTCTCCGTTCTTTATGTATTTTTTTCACTCGCTTTTTTAACTATTCTTTGCAACCATTCTTTGTTCGGATATTCTTTCCACATGTTCTTAGTTGAGCTTTCCATCCATTTTTTAAGTGTGTATCTTCTGGGTGTCATTAAGGTGATGTGTGCATCAGTTGTGCTTCACTGGGGAAAGAGAGGCTGGGATTGGGTCTGCAAGTTGGTGCTTCTTACCAGAGGTCACCACTGTTTACTGCTGCTTGCTTGCTTGGTTCTTCAAGGTCAGATGCGCTCAATCTTAAGGCTCATTCATATCTTGCTGCTTCTGTTGTTGTTGCGTCTGTAGGTGTTGCTGTTATTGTTGCTGCTGCCTCTGTTGTTGCTGCTGCCTCTGTTGTTGTTGTTGCTGCTGCTGCTGTCGTTATTGTTGCTGCTGCTTCTGTTGCTGTTATTGTTGCTGCTGCCTCTGTTGTTGCTGCTGCTGCTTTTATTGCTGCTGCTCTTATTGCTGCTTCTGTTGCTGTTGTTGCTGCTGCTGTTGCCGCTGCTGTTGCCGCCGCCGCTGCTGTTGTTGCCGCTGTTGCTGCTTCGCTTCCATCATCCTTGTCTTTGTCGTCGTAATTTATTGCTGTGCTTGTTTTTGAGGTAATATTCTAGGTGAGGAATACCCGCAGAAATGCCATAATAAATAAAATTTTTGAATAAATCAAATAATTCATTTATGTCCTTGTCTCATTCCAAAGTTGTATCTTCCAGAAAAAAAAGAGTACTTGAGTACACTCGGTAAATATGGATTATTTATCAGCAAAAAAAATTCCAAATTTAATTGTGGTATTCTGGCTTTTGTTTTATGACGATGACTTTACCTGAGCTTAGGCTGTGACTGGTAAAGAGGGCTTCTGAGCAGCTGAAGTCAGGCCTGCCGGTTGACTGCCTGGTCAACCAGGTTGTTTGTATCAACAGCCCACATAACCATCATAACCTGGCCGATCCGGCACTTGTGGAAGGAAGCCTCTCTAGTGTTTTGGACACTTTTTATCTACGTTCCTGCCATATTTCTGATACCTGCTGGTATGATGTTGGAGTCTTGGGTCATAAATGTTGGCACAGTTGTATCTTGCCTGGAATATACCGAGAGAGGGTTTCGGGGGTCAGCTCCCCCAGCGGCCCTGTTTGAGACCAGGCCTCGTGGTGGATCAGGTTTTGATTAACCAGGCTGTTGCTGCTGGCAGCACGTAAACCAACATACGAACCACATCCCAGTTTGTCAGGTACTGACTTTAGGTGTCTGTCCAGCTACCTCTTGAAGACAGCCAGGGGTTTATTGGTAATCCCCCTTATGTATGCTGGGAGGCAGTTGAGCAGTCTTGGGCCCTCCACCCTGACACTTATTGTGTTATCTCTTAGCGTACTCATGGGGCCCCTGCTTTTCATTGGGGAGACGTTGCACCGCCTGCCGAGTCTTCTACTTTTGTAGGGAGTGATTTCCGTGTGTAGATTTGGGACTAATCCCTTTAGGGTTTTCCAAGTGTATGTTATCATATATCTTTCTTGGCTGCGTTCCATGGAGTACAGGTCAAGGAATTTCAGCCGTACCCAGCAATTTAGGCGCTTTATGGTACTTATGTGTAGAATGACAGTTCTCCCTGTGTTCTCCAGGTTTGCAATTTCGCCTGCCTTGAAAGGGGCCGTTAGTATACAGCAATATTTCAGCCTAGGGAGAACAAGCGATTTGAAGAGAATCATCACTGTCTTGGCATCCTTAGTCTTCTCATTATCCATCTTATCATTTTCCTAGCAGATATAATGTGGCAGATACATTGTTATCTTTGAAAGTGAGATTCTCTGACATTATGTCAGAGAGGTTTGAGGTTGAGTGACAACCTCAAAACTACGTCTTTAAGGGTGATGAACTGATTATGTCTTCTCTACATCTTTTCTGTTTCTGCTGCCTCTGTATTTGACCGAAGAAGCCTACTGTGTAGGCGAAACGTGTCTGAATAAAGATACTTAATTGTTGTACATGTCTTACTTATCATTATAAGAAGTGTTGCTGACACTAAGGCAGAAATCTTCATGCGGAAATTAGACAAGTTTCTTAGATTCGTGATCAGTCAGGTTGTGTTGGCTGTAGGGACAGCAATATCCTGGCTGAAATTAGGTGTAACAGCAGGGAAAAAGATGAGGTGTGGAGACCTAAATAATGTCTTTAAAAACAGGACACAATTTTATACTTCAGCAACTTAGTTTGGTTGAAGAGTCAGATCTTTGACTTGATTATTAGACAAGTGTATTGTATACTTCCCGTTTTTGTGTTCGTTCTTTAAAATCGACGGGTTGTAATAATACAGTAATAGTAAGACCTGTATTATGTATACATGTATTAGAATACCAGGATTAATTAGCATAGTTAATAGCGTTATCTCGACTCACTACGGACACAAGGCACTATGACTAAAATTGTTTAACTCTTCCACACCAATATAATACTCCCTCTACCCCTTCAGTCTCGTATCTGTGTTTTTCTGGTGTCACGTTTAATATTCAAGAAGCGACAGTTGATTATCTAGCCGACCCATCACAGGGAACTAATGTTAATCGAGGTTCCGCTCTGCTGTCAGCTGTTTTATTTGATCTCATTTCCTAATGGTTTTAGTTTAGGTAAATACCACAGGTGTGCACTGTTTATGTGGCAAGGTCTGTGATCTCATTATGTCGGTGGAACACTTGTACTCTGGTAGTTGTTGTCTGTGTCGAGTCGGCTTCTGGGCCTCACCTCCCTCCCTTTCCCTATAAACTTCCAGTCGATTGGTGTAGTTCCTGGTATGTTCAGAAAAAAAATGGACGTAGTTTGTGTTAACGAAGAAAAAATCACCTTGTGACATTGATAAACTTTTTCAATATACATTGCCCCTTCAGGGGAGGTGACTTGTTGCTGGTGAAGAGCTCTTGATCTAAGGAACTGGAACAGCCTTCCCGTTCCTTTAGTCAGACATGATTAGCTTACATTCTCCAGGAGCTTAAGAGTATAGCGCTGTCCCATGAATATAGTAATAATAGTGCCATACAATTGTAGACAGGCGATCTGAATCCAAGACAACCCATGAGGGATGGGAATCTTCATCTTAAGATCTTTCTCACGTCTCCGTGCGTCATCAGGAACTATGGAATGTTGGAAGAGTATCAACAGAAGGAATGAGAGGAAGTTTTCTCAGTGTAAGGTAGCGTGGCAACGCCAGCTTGTTTTGCAAAAATAATAGTATACATGAATTGTAAGGTATATTAGTTTCTTAGCTTTGTGGTAAAATCTAATATATGTTATCACATTTCACCTTACGGACAACAGTAAATTATTAAGGAGATGAAAGTCTTCAAGTTAAGGTATCTGAGTGCTTGTAATTGATGTGCGATGTCATGTCTGTGAGAGCAGTAATTGAAAACAGATGGTGGCATGGAAATAACGCACGAGTAACCACGTGTAAGCTGGGGCCAAGGACGTGGCTATGAATACACAGTAGCAGCCATTCTTGCACTCGCAACATATCTTTAGAATATTGAGATTTTCTTCATTACAAAAAAAAAAAGTGATAGGCTGAAGTCACTAAAAGGATGAAGGTCAGAACCTAAAAATGCTTGGGTTCAGCAAATCTTGAAGATTTGCCAGGTCGAAGGGGAGGTATTTCTGGTTCCTGGTGCTGTGGACTGCAGCAAAAATTTGGATACAATCTGGTGACGCAATTTTAAAAGATTATCAGACTGGGAAGAGCGAATTGGAGTGCAGTTGGCTGTGGCGGATCCGCCGAGGCAGCACAAATGGCTGCCGCTCTAATATATGTGAAAGCCTCACTGCCTAATCCACCTGGCAAGCTGAAGGGACGACTATGCAACGGCGACAGAGGTCGTCGTCGTCGTCGTCGTCTGTTATAGCCCTTCAGGCGGGTGTTTTGCAGTGGTCCAACACGCGATGAAATCCGATTTTCGTTGTAGAAAAACAGGAAGTCATTGATTTATTCTACGCGTATGATAAATATTAGTATAGACACGTTGAGAAAATCACGCAAGATTAGAAAGGTACTTGGAGGTGTGGTATTTATAATAATAATCACAATAATAATATTGTAATATCTTTATTTACTACAAGTACATATACAAGGTACGCAGGCCTAGCTGACATCAGTGACATACTACTATATAGAAAGCCGCTTGTTATGCTGAGCATTTCGAGCAAATTAGGTCAGTGTCCCAGGATGCGACCTACACTAGTCGACTAACACTCGGGTACCCATTTACTGATGGGTGAACATAGACAACAGGTGTAAAGAAACACACCCAATGACTCTACCCTGGCTGGGAATCGAAGCCAGACCCTCGTTGTGTGAAGCGAGAGCTTGAGCCACCAGGACCTCCTGTTGTGAGAAGCAAGTCGAAACATTATTGGATTTCATTGGTATTATAAGAACATAAGAATGTAGGAACACTGCAGAAGGCCTACTGGCCCATACGAGGCAGGTCCTTATCAAAACGACATCTACCTAAAGCTACTCAAGAAATAACTCCCGTACCCCTTATAATATTGATGATAGAGTGGTAAGAGGCATTCTGGCTCTTACCATATTGTCTTCAGAATAATATAATCTTTCTTTAGGAGCTGTATGTCATTCCTTTCTTCCTCTCGCGGCTCAGAAAATTAAAAAGGGCTTGGTAGCAAGTATCAACAGCCTAACTGATCATTCCATAAACAAGAGTGGCCCGGGCTGGGACCTAGTTGATGCCACGATGATCTCTATATCAGGGTTATTCCCCGGTGCTGGAGCACCTTACCGTCATAGCGTGGTTTGAGCTGCTTCGCCGGACTAAGAACCCAGCACCCATCAGTATATCAGTATCTTTCCCCTTATTGTTTGACTTGGAAAAAGGAATTTCTCCAGACTTGTTAAGTTTTGCTCCAGTATTTTTGTGATCCTCACACTTTGTAGATGAATGGTTCAGAGAACCGACATGTTGATAAATTAGACACAAGTGCAACTCTTGTGTCTAATTTATCAACATCCTCACACTTGCTTTAACACACACGTTTGTACACACGTGAACCTTGTGTCTAGCTTGCCGTAATGGTAATACACACCTGATCGTGTTTCCTGGACATGTGTGTGATCTTAGTTATGTCTCCAAGTTTGTGGAAAACTGTCCAGAAACTGACATGTGTTTCAAAGAAAATGGCACAAAATGTTCGAGGGGCCTGAGAGCGAATACAATGGAAGAGGAAAGTGTGTAATCTTGTCTGTGATGGCCACAATCATTTGTCACTCTCGTCTTGCTGTCTGCTACACCAGCCTCTGTCTCACTGACAATTGGTGTTTACTCTCAGCTGTCTGCTGTACCAGCCTCTGTCTCAATGGAAATTAGTGTTCGCTTTGAGCTGTCTACTGCTGGCACTCGAAGGCCTCACTCTTACTGTTTGTCGAGTATGTTATCCTGTATCATTGTGCTTCATATCTTGGAGTATGCCACAAAAATTGAGGAGCTAAACATTAACTCTTAAAATATAACACTGCAGCGATTACAACCACAAGTGTTACCATGAGAGGAGCACCAACATGTTGTCTAGAGCCACAAAATTGGCATACATTGATCACATATGGAACATCCATGTTGCAGAGATTTATCACACCACATCACTACCTCACATAGTAACCCCCTTTCAGAAGCACTATACACCAGTGTGAGTAATTAAGGAAATTTGTTTAGGTACAGGTATACACAAGTACAATTATCATACATAATTTAACGTGTAAATTACCTAAGATAACCCAGAAGAAAGTCAGACATTGGTCGCCGCTGTAACGTCAAGGTTCGTCGTTCAACTTACTATAAAGTTAGTTAGTTTAATATGTTTATTATGCACCCCATACCCATCCTGTGGGCGGTAGTTACTATAAAGTAAAACCATTTTTTTGTAACTTGAATATGTTTTAGACGTTAATTATTACTTTGATATATTGTCAGTAGGAAGCTCGCCTTTGAAACCAACTATTATTAAAGTTTTCACCCCCCCCCCATCGTTTTCTTCACCTCCCGTCCTTTTCTTCACCCCCATCCTTTTCTTCACCTCCCGTCCTTTTCTTCACCTCCCGTCCTTTTCTTCACCTCCCGTCCTTTTCTTCATCCCCCGTCCTTTTCTTCATCCCCCGTCCTTTTCTTCATCCCCCGTCCTTTTCTTCATCCCCCGTCCTTTTCATCCCCCGTCCTTTTCTTCATCCCCCGTTTTTTCATCCCCCGTCCTTTTCTTCCCCCCGTTCTTTTCTTCATCCTCGTCCTTTTCTTCATCCTCGTCCTTTTTTCATCCTCGTCCTTTTCTTCATCCCCCGTCCTTTTCTTCATCCCCCGTCCTTTTCCTCATCCCCCGTCCTTTTCTTCATCCCCGTCCTTTTCTTCATCCCCCGTCATTTTCTTTATCCCCGTCCTTTTCTTCATCCCCCGCCCTTTTCTTCATCCCCCGTCCTTTTCTTCATCCCCGTCCTTTTCATCCCCGTCCTTTTCTTCACCCCCGTCTTTTTCTTCATCCCCGTCCTTTTCATCTCCGTCCTTTTCTTCACCCCCGTCCTTTTCATCCCCCGTCCTTTTCTTCATCCCCCGTCCTTTTCTTCCCCCGTCCTTTTCTTCATCCCCAGTCCTTTTCTTCATCCCCATGTCCTTTTCATCCCCCGTCCTTTTCTTCATCCCCCGTCCTTTTCTTCCCCCGTCCTTTTCTTCACCCCCGTTCTTTTCTTCATCCCCCGTCCTTTTCTTCACCCCCGTTCTTTTTTTCATCCCCCGTCCTTTTCTTCATCCCCCGTCCTTTTCATCATGCCCCGTCCTTTTCTTCACCGTCCTTTTCTTCTTCGCCTCCGTCCTTTTCTTCATCCCCCGTCCTTTTCTTCATCCCCCGTCCTTTTCTTCATCCCCGTCCTTTTCTTCACCCGTCCTTTTCTTCACCCGTCCTTTTCTTCACCGTCCTTTTTTTCATTCCCCGTCCTTTTCTTCTTCACCCCCGCCTTTTTTCTTCATCCCCGTCCTTTTCTTCACCCCCGTCCTTTTCTTCATCCCCCGTCCTTTTCTTCACCCCCGTCCTTTTCTTCACCCCCGTCCTTTTCTTCTTCATCCCCGTCCTTTTCTTCACACCGTTCGTTTCTTCATCCCCGTTCTTTTCTTCACCTCCGTCCTTTTTCTTCTTCATCCCCGTTCTTCTTCACCCCCGTTCTTTTCTTCTTCACCCCCGTTCTTTTCTTCTTCACCCCCGTCCTTTTCTTCTTCACCCCCGTTCTTTTCTTCTTCACCCCAGTTTTCTTCATCCCGTCCTTTTCTTCACCTCCGTCCTTTTCTTCTTCACTCCCGTCCTTTTCTTCATCCGTCCTTTTCTTCACCCCCCCGTCCTTTTCTTCACTCCCGTCCCCCCGTCCTTTTCTTCACCCCCGTCCTTTTCACCCCGTCCTTTTCTTCACCCCGTCCTTTTCTTCACCCCGTCCTTTTCTTCACCCCGTCCTTTTCTTCACCCCCGTCCTTTTCTTCACCCCCGTCCTTTTCTTCACCCCGTCCTTTTCTTCATCCCCGTCCTTTTCTTCTTCACCCCAGTCCTTTTATTCACCCCCGTCCTTTTCTTCACCCCCGTCTTTTTCATCCCCCGTCCTTTCCTTCACCCCCGTCCTTTTCTTCACCCTCGTTCTTTTCTTCCTCACCCCCCGTCCTTTTCATCCCCCGTCCTTTTCTTCTCCATCCCGTCCTTTTCTTCTCCACCCGTCCTTTTCTTCCCCCGTCCTTTTCTTCTTCAACCCTCGTCCTTTTCTTCTTCATCCCCCGTCCTTCTTCACCCCCGTCCTTTTCTTCACCCCCGTCCTTTTCTTCACCCCCGTTCTTTTCTTCACCCCCGTTCTTTTCTTCTTCACCCCCGTTCTTTTCTTCTTCACCCCCGTCCTTTTCTTCTTCACCCCCGTTCTTTTCTTCACCCCCGTCCTTGTCTTCATCCCCCGTCCTTGTCTTCTTCATCCCCCGTCCTTTTCTTCACCCCCGTCCTTGTCTTCACCCCCGTCCTTTTCTTCACCCCCGTCCTTGTCTTCTTCACCCCCGTCCTTGTCTTCTTCACCCCCGGCCGTGTCGTCTTCACCCCCGGCCTTTTCTTCTTCACCCCGTCCTTGTCTTCTTCACCCCGTCCTGGTCTTCTTCACCCCCGTCCTTGTCTTCTTCACCCCCGTCCTTGTCTTCTTCACCCCCGTCCTTGTCTTCTTCACCCCCGTCCTTTTCTTCATCCCCCGTCCTTGTCTTCTTCACCCCGTCCTTGTCTTCTTCATCCCCCGTCCTTGTCTTCTTCATCCCCCGTCCTTGTCTTCGTCATCCCCCGTCCTTGTCTTCTTCACCCCCGTCCTTGTCTTCTTCACCCCCGTCCGTGTCTTCTTCATCCCCCGTCTTTGTCTTCTTCACCGCCGTCGTTGTCTTCATCCCCCGTCCTTGTCTTCTTCACCCCCTTCCTTGTCTTCTTCACCCCCGTCCTTGTCCTCTTCATCCCCCGTCCTTGTCTTCTTCACCCCCGTCCTTGGCTTCTTCACCCCCGTCATTGTCTTCTTCATCCCCCGTCTTTGTCTTCTTCACCCCCGTCCTTGTCTTCTTCACCCCCCGTCTTTGTCTTCTTCACCCCCGTCCTTGTCTTCTTCATCCCCCGTCTTTGTCTTCTTCACCCCCGTCCTTGTCTTCTTCATCCCCCGTCCTTGTCTTCTTCATCCCCCGTCTTTGTCTTCTTCATCCCCCGTCTTTGTCTTCTTCATCCCCCGTCTTTGTCTTCTTCATCCCCCGTCTTTGTGTTTTTCACCCCCGTTCTTGTCTTCTTCACCCCCGTCCTTGTCTTCTTCACCCCCGTCCTTGTCTTCTCCGGATCTCTACACCAGAAGACTCTTCACTCCAACCATTGTTTTCAGCCATCAATATAAAGTTAACTGGACCAAGTTGTGGGATTTCTTATCCAACACAGTTCAGTTATTATTATTATTATTATTTATTAACTTTAATTTATTATTAAATATGCATTTGCAGATGATTTAAATTGCAAAGTAATTAAAATTGCTTAATTAATGTTTTGAGGGCAGGTATTTGCTGCAGTGCTTGTGTTGTTCACTGTTCATGTGTCTTGTTGCAGTGCTTGTGGTGTTCACTGTTCGTGTGTTTTGTTTCAGTGCTTGTGTTGTTCACTGTTCGTGTGTTTTGTTGCAGTGCTTGTATGTTATTCATTGTTCATGTGTCTTGTTGCAATGCTTGTGTGTATGGTTCACTGTTCATGTGTCTTGTTGCAGTGCTTGTGTTCACTGTGCTGTATAGTCCTTGTGGCTTAGCGCTTCTTTTTGATTATAATAATAATAATTGTGTTCACTGTTCATGTGTCTTGTTGCAATGCTTGTGTGTATGGTTCACTGTTCAGGTGTCTTGTTGCAGTGCTTGTGTTCACTGTTCATGTGCCTTGTTGCAGTGCTTGTGTTGTTCACTGTTCATGTGTTGCAGTGCTTGTGTATTCACTGTTCATGTTTGTATGTTATTGTTCATCACTGTTCAGGTGTCTGTCATTCCTGCTATGCTTGTGGAGGAAATACACGACTGCCTGTCTGTATACTTTGTGCATCTGCCTGTATTTCAGCCTGCACGCCTGTTTTCTTGCCTGCACGCCTTCTGCACGTCTGCCCGCCGGCTTGTGGTTTAGTGGTGATATATCATTACACGCAGAGAGCGTTCTCTGGTGGTTGTAATAGCCACTGTGTTCCGTTAGTCGGGCAGTTGTGACTACCGAGTGTCGTGTGTCAACTACAGTGACTCTTCTCCTGAAATAGTCACTTTTTACTATGTGTAACTTGTTTTCATGCCACAAATGACTGTAGTCTATATCCTTACTATTGCCAATGACGACTTCCTTAACACTGATTGCGTTTTGTGTGTGTGTGTGTGTGTGTGTGTGTGTGTGTGTGTGTGTGTGTGCACGCGCGAACGTACTCATTGATTTGTTTGCTTGGAACATAAGAACATAAGAATGTAGGAACACTGCAGAAGGCCTACTGGCCCATACGAGGCAGGTCCTTATCAAAACGACATCTACCTAAAGCTACTCAAGAAACAACTCCCGCACCCCCCGACACCAATCAAACCCAGCCCCTCCTGGACCACTTTGATTTCCATCACTGACTTCTGGTTTCTTGGGCCTTACCATATCTACTCCTTAAGTTGAGCATTGAGTTTTCTCCACCACTCTCTCTTTCTCACCCAAGTCATTCCGCTTTTCAACCACCCTGAACCTAAAATACTTCCTTTCATGCCGTGTGGATTAAGAGCAGCTAGTACAAATTTTATGGGTAAACGAGTAGTTATCGGTGAGGCTACTCAGGGTTTTTGACAGTCAGCACCCTCTACCACCCCTGAAGAGAACCACTGGTGTTTACCTAGTAGCCAGGGTAAGACAGTAGTGTCACACTGCTACCGACTCTCCTCCCGGTAAGTAGTTCTCGGGATTGATCATTGTAATAAGATCCCCGCATTGACTTGGGTGTAATCTGGCTACTGGCGTGTGTCTCTGCTATACCCTGTGTGTCCTCTGGTGACCTATATTTTTCTCACTCCGTAGGATTGTAATTGGGTCTCTCCAATTTGCAGACCACGAGGGGCTGTGTGTGTTTCTTGACCAGAGTTTCCACCCAGTCGTATGCTAGAGTTACGATAAGGATATTCTGGCTCTAGGAAAATCGTATTAACATCTGTATTATCCAGGGCTCCTTTCCCATTGTATGATATCTACGATACGGTTATCCTGGTCAGCTCTGCTGTCATGTCAAGTATTAAAAAGAAATCAAATCTGACCAAAACATCTACAGCTTCATCTGTATCCTACAGATTATCTACGGAACATTCAAGATACCAGCAAGTCACCCGTTGTTAGCATTGGTCATTGTAATTTATTTTTCTCCTTAAATTTTGATTCCGTCAGGTTATTTAAATTCACAATTGTTCTATTTATTATTATAATACTTTCACTTTTTTCCCTTTAAATTTATATCCTCTTTGATTATCAGTTGAACTGTATACGTTTTTTTTTTCTCATAAAGGAGGGAACTTGGAATACCAGCCTCGTCTTGAGTTCTGTCCCTCACAATGGTTTATCTGAGTCTACAGCTTCCGCTTGTGTCGCCTTGATCCTGGTCCTCTCAGCCTTAAAAACTACCGAAGTGTTTAAAATACGCGTGTCCTAAGTGCTCGCGTATTTGGAAAAAAAATAATTTATACAAAAAAATTATTTTCCTTTATTTTAGAAATAAAAAAAAAGCGAAGAATGAGTGAAATCTGATTATTACTTACGGATATATGAAGATTTGAAGGTAACGTTGGTGATAACGTTGACAACGTGAGTAGTGTCAGCCGTGTGAACGAAATTGACGTTTTAAATAAAATGCCATTTTTTTTTTTCAGTTTTATTTTTTATGAATTGTTTTATACCTGTCTGTTTTCATACTATATTTCAATTATATTTATTATTCAGCAACTCTTAACAAATGTTAATAAATTTACTAGTTCCCACAATGCCCTGCGTACAATTTTTTTTTTATACTGCTCCCACACACGTTGCCTACCTATTTTCTCTGATGTAGGCTTATGCCTACATCAGAGAAAACCAAGTCGATTGGAACAGTTTTGAAGACCCTAGAAGTTTTTCCTATATACTGTATACGTCAAAGGCAGTTTCCCGTTTGGTGTAAATATGCATCATCTCGAGGGTTAATTCCCCTCCTTGGCGCTGGTGAGGGGCTCTTGATCTAGGGAATTGGATCTGTGCTCCGGTTTCCTGAATTGAGCCTGAATACCTTTCTTCCCCCCACCCTACAGGCGCTGTATAATCCTACGGGTTTAGCGCTCCCCATGATTATAATAAAGGGTTAATTCAAACAATCTGTCAGCCTTATCAGTTCCTTAAGTTTAGTTCCTTCAACCTCCTTTCTAGTAATAGGTCCAAATGTTTGCAAGTAGGCTAAGAATTTCTTCATGGGCCTCCAAGAAGATATAAACAAAGTTTTCCAGTGGGCAACGGTAAACAATATGATGTTCAATGAGGACAAATTCCAACTACTCCGTTATGGAAAACTGGAGGAGATAATAACTAGAACAGAGTATACTACTGACTCCGGCCATACAATAGAGCGGAAAAATAATGTAAGGGACCTGGGAGTATTAATGTCTGAGGATCTCACTTTCAAGGATCACAACAGTGCCACGATCGCACGTGCAAAGAAAATGATAGGATGGATAATGAGAACTTTCAAAACGAGAGATGCCAAGCCAATGATGATCCTCTTCAAACCACTTGTTCTCTCTAGGCTGGAATACTGCTGTACATTAACACCTCCATTCAAAGCAGGTGAAATCGCAGATCTAGAGTGTGTACAGAGATCCTTTACTGCACGTATAAGTTCTGTCAAGCACCTTAACTACTGGGAACGCTTGGAAGCACTTGACTTGTACTCGTTGGAACGCAGGAGGGAGAGAGATATCATAATCTACACTTGGAAAATCTTGGAAGGAATGGTCCCAAATCTGCACACACAAATCACTCCCTACGAAAGTAAAAGACTGGGCAGGCGATGCAAAATGCCCCCAATAAAAAGTAGGGGCGCCATTGGTACACTAAGAGAAAACACCATAAGTGTTCGGGGTCCAAAACTGTTCAACAGCCTCCCATCAAGCATTAGGGGAATTGCCAATAAACCCCTGGCTGCCTTCAAGAGAGAGCTGGACAGATACCTAAAGTCAGTGCCGGATCAGCCGGGCTGTGGCTCGTACGTTGGACTGCGTGCGGCCAGCAGTAACAGCCTAGTTGATCAGGCCCTGATCCATCGAGAGGCCTGGTCATGGACCGGGCCACGGGGGCGTTGATCCCCGGAATAACCTCCAGGTAACCTCCAGGGCCTGACCAGGTGCGAGCTCCATGCTGGGGCCACATTGAGACAATATTAAACAAGGACAAGTTTCAATTCCTCTGCTGTAGAAGAAGGGGGGAAATAATGTAACGGAATACAGAACACTCTCAGATCGTACGTTAGAGCAAAATTCTCATGTACGAGACTTCGGAGTAATGATGGCAGTTTTCACATTCGAAAATCACAACAGTGTTGCCTTTTGGTATCGCAAGGAAAATAATAGGCTGGATAACTAGAACTTTCAAGAAGAGATTGAGCCAATGATGATACTCTTTAAATTACTTGTTCTCTCCAGGGGGGATTACTGCTGTATACTGACGGTCCCTTTCAAGTTACGCGAGATTGCTGAGCTGGAAAACGTACAGAGAACTTTTACTGTTCGTATACACTCGATTAAGAACCTGAACTACTTGGAAATGCTCGAAATCCCTTCAAACGTATTCCTTGGAATGTAGGCGAGAATGGTACATATTAATTTACACCTGGAAAATCCTGGAGGGACTGGTCGCTAACCTGAACACTGAAGTAACTCTGACAGCAAGAGTCTTGGCAGATGATGCAAAAATGCCTCCACTAAAAAGCAGGGGCGCGACGAGTACACTAAGAGAACTGTTGTGAGTTCCCGACTCTTCAACGCCGCTCTCCCCCATCCCCTGCATGAAGGGAACTGCCAACAAACATTTGGCAGTCTTCAAGAGGGAACTGGAGAAGTTTATTTTCAAATTGGTTCCTGAGCATCCGGGCTCAGGACGTTGGACTGCGTGTGGGCAGCAGTAACAGCCTTGTTGATCAAGCCGTGATCCTCCATGAGGCCTGGTCTGGGACCGAGTTTAAGTCTGCCGATTATACATTTTCCCTCGGTTCTGGAAAGTCTAGTTACAAACCTTTAGAGCTTCTCTAGTTTCTTTATATTCCTGATCAGGTGCGAGTTCGACGCTCTTTTGTTATCAGTGATTAGTTTTTCTCAGAGTACCAGATCAAGCAGGCTGTGATGGTTGTGGGCCGCCAGCAGCAATAGCCTAGTTGACATTCAATCACCAAGGCTACGGGAGCAGAAATTCTCGAAACACATCGAAGATATATCAAAAGTATGGCAGCTGTGGTAGTGTAGTTTGGTAACTGTGGCTGCGTGTTTTGGTAGCAGTGATGGGTGTGTGTGTGTTGGTTACCATTTTGTCCTAGGCACATGTCGATTAGACACTAGGCCTGTTGTGTGTGTACTCACCTAGTTGTACTCACCTAGTTGAGGTTGCAGGGGTCGAGTCCAAGCTCCTGGCCCCGCCTCTTCACTGGTCGCTACTAGGTCACTCCCTGAACCATGAGCTTTGTGTGTGTGTGTGTGTGTGTGTGTGGCGGCAGTGATAGGGAAAGAAGGAAGTCATCCGTCAATATCTCTTTGTCGTTATCTTCGTAGTTATGAATAGCGTGTTAGTTAGGGTGGTATTCATTCCCCCTCCACTATTTGCACCTTTTGACTCTACCTTTTTTTTTTCATAAACCCGGATTGTTTTTTCGTCCTTGGTCTTGGTTTTGCTTATCCAGTTTGTTGCTCTTGTCTTCCACTCTTAATAACAAAGGGAGTTTTCAGAGATACTGGTTCTTAAAGTTGAAATATGAAGTATGAACGAGTACATTGTTTAGTAGTTATCTTCATTATGAAAGCAGTACTGAAGTTTTTTTGTTGTTATAAGGGTATTGGTCATTTTTCTTTTGTGTTCTGACATTATGACAACTGAAAACTTAAAACACGTAAGGTCACGCGAGTTTCCTATCAAAATTGGGTATTGTATGCCTCGTGGCCGTTGACTGTTTTTTTTTTTCGTTGGTCCGTAAGAAATAGGTGATATGGAGGGGAGGGGGTATCCTTGAGGAATATTGCAATAAAACGCAGCTACACAAAGCGTGCACTATAGATCAATGTTTTTAATGATATCTAAGAATGGATCAATGACTTTCATGATTAAAAATATGGTGTTGAAAAATGTAGCTTGATAATGTTAGTGGCACATTTATAATTTGAGTAAGTTGCGCTCATCGACCATGGTGATGTATTGTGTAATTATCGTGGCGATGAAATATTAGAATCAGTTATTGGTGGCGTTTGGCCTTGGTCAGCAGTGGTAACTTGTCCTCCAGTGGTAAATACTGAGTTGTGATAATGAACCCTGTTGCTAGTCTACAGTAAAAACTTGGTTTGGGGTACACGACCCACTGAGTGCATACATTGAGAGGTATATCGTGTATGTACAGAGGTGTACTAATTTATATATATATATATATATATATATATATATATATATATATATATATATATATATTATATATAAAATATATATAAATAATTACAGAGTTTGTCCCATGTTTAAAGTTTTTTTTTCATATTGGTGCACATTGCACAAGTTATGTACTGCTTTTGGCCATGCAGGCTTTAAATTAACTTCCTACACAGCACACGTTTAATATTTAAGTCCGTGCTCTTAACGTAGCCTTCACCCTTGCTGGTATGTAGTAAGCACTTGTTAAGAGGCAGCACAGGAGTAACACTGGCTGGCACTACCGTCTCTGGGTAGTGCTGTAAGACTAAGTACCCCGCACCACCACCTTCCTCACCGGTATTATTATTATTAGCTGTGGTGTCTCATTTGAAGATGTAAAAGTATAATTCATAGCCTTCATATCTTGGTTGTCAAGGAAATAAGTTGGTGGACAGCAGCCATCCTAGGAGTTGCTGCCGTCGTGCCATAATTGCGCGAAGCAGAATCCTATTAAATGTGTTGCCCTGTTACTGAGTTACTTGTCAGTTTACCAAAACAAAATGAGTAAATCTTTCTAATTTCTACTTATAAACAGTTTACAGTTTCACAGGTTTGATGCAAGACACAGCTACTGGGACGATGATCCTCAGAACGGTTGTTTTATAACATACAGTGAGCTACGTCTTTAAGAGTCGCTCTTAAACCATGTGCCCTAAGGCATAATATTGCAATTTGTTCAATTTCTTGTAATCCAGTGTGTTCAGTCTTCTCAATACTCTCCTCAGTCTTTGTCTCGTGTATACGTAAGATAACAGATACATGTTGCTGCTTCTGCTTGCAACTAGTTCATGCTACGTATGCAGTTATACATGTACATGTATGTGTATACACACTCGTTTTCTTCTAATCTCTTAATAGTTGTGGTTCGTGGTGTTTCCTTCCCTCTCCATGGGGAAGTGGGTGAGAACTCTTCCTCCCTAGGCCATGCGTGTTGTAAAAGGCGACTAAAATGGCCGGGAGCAAGGGGCTAGTAACCCCCTTTTCTTGTATAAATTACTAAACGGTTAAAAAATTATAAAGGTGGGTTTTATGAATGCAAATGTGAAGAAATAATTGTGAATGCTATGAATGAAAGTAAGCTAGATGTCGAATCTCTAAGCGAATGAAGCTAGAGGAGGAGGGGGAGTAGAAGAATTTCAGTTGGGAGGTGTAAATGAGATTGTCAGGTGTATCTGAGAGAATTAGAGATAACGAAGGAGTAGCGGAAGTGTTAAACTATCAATTACAGAATGAAGAGGGAATACTCTTATATAAATTCATGAGTTATGTGGATCAAAATAAACGTGGGATGCAAGCCGTCGGTAATAGTGTTTATGGAAACATAAACACATATGCAGTTTAATGTGATCCTTTATTGACAACGTTTCGCCCACATAGTGAGCTTTTTCAAGTCACAAAAAGATCTACCTGGGGTGGAAGTTACGTGAGTATTTATAGTCAGGTTCAGAATGTTGAGGTCAGGTGGAGAATGCTGCATCTGATGTTCTACTGGGTGGGGTTATAGAGTCTTGGGTAGCTTGGCAGGGGTATTGGATAAGTTGAGAGCCGACCTTCTGCAGTGTTCTATGTTCTTTTGTGGGATAGCGATGAAGAAGTTTCTTGGCAAGTGGTTCAGCTATGTTATAGAAACCATTGTTCTGGTTGAAATTGTTGGTTGTAGAGATAAGCGATGATTCCAGGATTCTTCGGTATTGAGTGTTGTCTTCTGTGGCGATAAGTCTTGAGTTTCTGTAGTTAATTAAATGGTTGTGTGAATTGCGATGTTGTACACAGGCATTCCTTGTATCGTCAGTCCTGCTTGCGTATTGGTGTTCAGAAATACGTGTTTGGAGGTAGATCTGTTTGTGACTTGAAAATCCCACTGTGTGGGCGAAACGTTGTCAATAACGGATCACATTAAACTGCATATGTGTTTGTTTCCATTGTGTCGGTATTTTATACCATTTATTTTCAATATTGTTTATGCAACTGGGGAAAAGAAGAAATTTTGAGAAATGTTAAAAGAATGTTTAAGGAGTTTTGAACCAAGTTAGAAAATTGTTGTGGGCCAGCAGTAACAGCCTGGTTTATTGGGCCTTGATCAAGCCTCCAGGAGGCCGGGTCTGGAACCGGGCCGCAGGGCGTTGGCCTCTGGAAACATCCTTCAGGTAGTGTGCATCATGGCGGTCACATGCCGCTTGGCTACACGTCTTCTTTAAGTCAAGCTCCCGAAATCTGCGGCAGAACCAAATTTAACTGGTTTACCAATCCTCTGATCAAACTCGGGAATTATAATGAAAAAAACAGTGATAATATTCTATCGTTAAAATAAGAAATGTATCCCCGTATCACTACATTTATCAAACACGCTTGCCATGTCACTATTTGGATTTAGTGGCATATTCTGTGGTTTCTTTTGCCTCGGTTGGATCATTAAATGTAAAGTCTTGTGTAGGCTAGTGGACTAGATCTGGTATAGTGGATGGACGATTCGTCACTTGAAAACGTTTTATAACAGGGAAGCCCGTACTGATATATTCCACCAATACAGGTTTATGTCCACGCTCACTGTAGCTACTCTGGATGATGAATGTAGCCAGAAGCGCAGGATGCGCACTCTGACGGCAAGTAATCTTTTGCTGCTATTACAACCAGTGTTATCCTCTCCATGGAGACTAGTGATGATGACATTTGTTGGTTCTTGCTCTCTACACATGCTCACTGGACGATAAACGGTGTGCGTTGATTAATGTTCCAAGACCACCCTTTCCCCACGACCTCCACGTTCTGCTCTTGTCTTGGCGCAGTAGTGGTCTTGGTGGTGGCTATACTGGTGGTGGCCATACTGGTGGTTGTCATATACGGGGGGGAGGGTAATGGAATGGCAAAATCATTGGAGGAAAGGGGATAAAGGGAGGGAGTAGGCAAGAGACAGAAGTGAGAGGGTAGGTAGGTAAGTAGGTAAGTATGACAGGTCAGTGGTGACCACCACGACACTCATTAACTCTACACTACTCGCTACCGTATAACTCGCCCACTCTTCACTCTCTCCACCTTATATAAACAAGGAGTCTTCTTCTTTCTTTCAACGTACCAGCCGTATCCCACTGAGGTGGGGTGGCCCAATAGGAAAAACAAAAGTTTCGCCTTTTAAATTTAGTAATATATACAGGAGAAGGGGTTACTAGCCCCTTGCTCCTGGCATTTTAGTCGCCTCTTACAACACGCATGGCTTACGGAGGAAGAATTCTGTTCCACTTCCCCATAAATAAATAATGGGGATACAGTGAATATTACTTTTCCACTCAAACACAGGTAATTATTGTCCTTGTACAATAATATATTTGGGAACAGGAGAACACTATTGGGGTTAGGTAAATGGGGAAGATGCACATAAGCAGTGAAACAAGGAATACAATTTACTGACGAAACAGAATATAACTTGCAATATAGTTCAGAGGACTGTTCACCACAGGAACTCGCACACTAGCCACAGGTCCCAAGACCTACACAGCACGAGCACTGCTCCAGTCAGTACTCTGCCCAGTGTCTCCTCCAGAGACTCTCCGGCAGTCCTCTCCCAAAGCTCTGCACACCGGCAGCAGCTCTGGAGGTTACCTGCCAGAATCTCTAGCACACAGGCCACTGGAGGTTACCTGCCAGAATCTCTAGCACACAGGCCAGAGATCCGCTCGAATCTCCCTCTCTAGCTGTTTCCTTGAGCTTATATGGTTCTTCAAGCACCCCCCCCCCCCAGTAAGGTGTGCACCACGTGTTTTGACCTGACGCCGAGACCTGACGCTAGTTCAAGAACGAAAGACTTAACCCGAGAGGTATTTGACAGCTATTTGCCAAGGCAAGGTGTGTGTGACAATTTACTGAATAGTTAGGTCTCCTTTAGTGACCTCACAAGCACTACATCACATTGTGACAGTACCGGTGGTGGTGGCGACGATATTGATGGTGTTTCTTCACTATATATATATTTTTTAATGTAACTTCTCAAGTCCTCGATATTTTCCTCCTGGCTTTCAATTACACGTTTATACAAGTCATCATTCTCCAAGGCCAGTTCCTAACACATTTCCTACATCAAATATTAAGAAATAATATTTCTATAGCTTGTCAGGAACAAGGTGGTGGTACAGTTGTACCGTCTTCCAGTAGCCTTGACTCTTCCTGGTCGTCTTGAAGCACTATTATCCATCACTACTCCTTGATTGTTAGCTCCGGTTGGAAAACATTTCCTACCTGTATCTCCCTGACAGTACCATCAACGTCTTAGCCACTCGTAGAGCCACCAATGTCTTAGCCAGTCTAGCTTCTGTCTCCCTTCCCATTGGTTCTCCTTAATGTCTCTAAAGCCAAAGATGGAAATCTACATTTTAACCCAGGCTTTTTCTTAATGGGATTGTGACCCTCTCCCCCCCTCTTCCTCTTCCTCCTCCTCCTCTTCCTCCTCCTCCTCTTCCTCCAGCAGTACTAAATTTTGGTATAAACAGTAAAGGTAAATCTTGTGTATGATTTATGGGTGGACTTACGGAAGAGACTGGAATATGACCTACTGTGATTTGTGGAATGTGGCTCCTGGGATGTGCTTTATGGACTTTGCGAAATGCGAATCATAGACTGAGTTTTGCGGAGTGTTGCTGTGAATTAGGGCGGATACATTCTTTCAGACGCCAAGGCTGAGGGACTGATTACCTCGTCTTTTGTATATAGTTCTACAGTCTTCCTTCCCATTATTTCCTTGAATTTTTATTGATAAAGCCACTGAATGGTGAAACGTCTACAATAAAGATACTCGGATGTTGCATATGTCTAATTCATCAATTCACAACAGAACGGCACAATATTTTCAGTTAATACGGCAAACCTTGTGTCGTCGCTCTTCCAACTGAGCATGATCATAACACAAGACCTTAACTTCATTATTTTCAATGAAAGGGTCTGTGACGTCACGCCGTGTAGGTGAGTGTATAGGTAGCATGCAGTTGCGTATTGAGGAGAGGGAAGGGACGGCCATTATCAAACAGAGGGTCGAGCCTGCTGGCCCTCAGTGACTACGGAAGCTCATCATATAGGGGGTGCTGCTGGCACCAAAATCTTTGACAGTACATCAACCAGGAGACCTGGTGTGGGCCCAGACCCTGGGATCCAGGACTCCCGGAATCAGCAACAGGTGTAGAGTCAGCACCTTGACTACCGTTGTAGGTGACTTGTAGTGATGACCAGCAGGAAGGCCGTCCACTTTCACCACACTATAGCCCCGCCTCGCCCCGCACCTCTGCTGATTTTTGGTGTGTTTATACCTTTATTTTAACACTGCTACAATTATGTTTCTTCTGAAGAGCAAAAAAGGCACAATACCGTGATTACTTAATGGTCCAAGTCGGACCGAAACGTCGTTATAAGTTTCATTATTGTATGTGCTGGTTATTTATGTATGTTGCTTCTGGTGGGTCCCTCGTGTGGTGATCTCTCGTCTTAGCTTCCTTTTCTAAGGTAACTTATCCTCATTTTAGCGAATCACTTCTCTGTGACAAGTTGCAATGATTTTTTTCTACCCATTCAACTAGTCTGTTGATGGTAGCGGCTTGTTGGCCCGCATAGCCATCATAGTCTGACCTGCTACCTGGCGGAGGTACTGGGCCAAGAGAGCTGATAGGTGTTCTCAATATTCCCCCATGAACCTACTTTTCACTGGGTTTATTTTACACTTCTTCATACATCTCTTTCGATTGACGTCAGTCAGTCGAGAGATGTATGTACTCGCTCCCATCTGTTCCTCATCCTCGTATCTGACATAGAAATGTAAGTCACAGTACCCTGTGCTGATGATACCCGAATTTGCATGTCAGTGTCATCCGTCGAAGACTGCAAATTTCAATTACTCCACTATGGAAAACTCAAAATAAAAAGCTAGATCGGAGTATAAAAAAAAATTCAGCCACACAGTGGAGCAAAAAGCTAATATGAAGGACCTGGGAGCGATAATGTCAGAGAATCTCACTTTCAGAACTCACAAAAATATATATACCACATCTGCTAGGAAAATGATAGGATGGATAATGAGAATCTTCAAAACTAGAGATGCCAAACAAGTGATGATTCTCAAGTCGCTTGGTTTTTTTAATCTGGAATGTTGCTGTACACTAACGGCCCCTTTCAAGGCAGGCGAAATTGCAGACCTTGAATATACAGAGAACTTTCACTGCATGTACAAGTACGATATAGCACCTAAATTATTGGGAACGGTTGAAGTCCCTTGATCTTGTATTCCCTGAAACACATGTGAGAGAGATGCATGATAATATACACTTGGACTAGTCCCAAATCTGCACACGAAAATCACTCCCTACGAAAGCAACTCTACTGGAGATACAACATTCCCCCAATGATAAACAGGGACGCCACGAATATGCTAAGAGACGACACAATAAGTGTCAGGGACCCAAGACTGTTAGGCTGCCTCTCAGCATACATAAGGGCGATTACTAATCAACCCCTGGCAGTCTTCAAGGAGCTAGACAGGCACTTAGTCAGTACCTGAACAGCCGGGCTGTGGTTCGTAAGTCGGTTTACGTGCAGCCAGCAGTAACAGCCTGGTTGATAATGCCCTGATCTACCACAAGGCCTGCTCACGGGCAGGGCCACGGGGGCTCTGACTCCCGAAACACCCTCCAGGTGGCGAGTGTGCAGGTATCACTGGTGGTGCGAGTGTACAGGTATCACTGGTGGTGCTTCCACATGTTTATGTTCTCTTTTGCACACAGTTTCCGTGTTATTGAGTTATCACACGTTTTCAGAGTTCTTTCTCTCGCTTGTTTTGGGTTTGGCTTTGTGCTGCACCTCACTACAACGTTGTTTTAAAGGTTTCCCTAATACTGAATCCTACACTGTACTTGATACAAAGTTGAGAAAGAGGCAGTCGCTAGCACCATAAATTTTGCTAAATAGCTAGAAAAAAAATGGATAGCAAGAACGTGCATTTAAACTTCATAATCTGTGTCAATATAGACTTCAGAACACTCAGGTGGACCTTCTGGCGACTCTACTGATGGGTCACCTGGTGGCGGATCAATTGGTACATCGGGTGGATGTCCGGCAGTGGGAGTCTTAGTGAAGGCATCTGCAGATCCAGGATTAAATATGAATATCAAAATGGTATACAATACCGACAGGATTAAATATATACGACGCTTTCGCTTGTACGGATGTGTTATCACCGGTGAGGCAGCAGCAGCAAGCTTCCAGCTTTATGTAGGTGGAGCTCAAGATGAACTCTGACCCACCTAAGAGTGTTAGAGGCTGCTAATACGAATGATGGAGTTACCTTTGATATACCTATGGAAGTTTTTAGTTTTTTCTACTCTACTCCGCCCCTGGGGCAGGCTCATCTGATGTTTGCTGGTCGGCTAAGCTGTTATTGCAGGAGGCTTGCTGGCTCACGTATCCATCACAGCCGAGTTGATATGGCACTTAGTGGAGGTACATGCTCAATTTCCTTTTGAAAACTTCTACACTTATGCCAGTAATGTTGCTAATGCCTTGTAGGTTAAGAGTCTGGGACCACGGATATTGATAGTGTTCTCGTATTGTGCCCACGGCACCCTTATTTTACACTTCGTTTATCTTGCACATTCTTCTATTTATCTCTCAAGTATGTTATGGCAATGTGGAGGCTTGGGACCAGGCCCTCCAGCACCTTCCACGTATAATTCTCTCTCTCTCTCTCTCTGTCTGTCTGTCTGTGTCTCTGTCTGTCTGTCTGTGTCTGTCTGTCTGTCTGTCTGTCTGTCTGTCTGTCTGTCTGTCTGTCTGTCTCTCTCTCTCTCTCTCTCTCTCTCTCTCTCTCTCTCTCTCTCTCTCTCTCTCTCTCTCTCTCTCTCTACTCCAGTGAGGACTTTTGAGTCGTTCCCAGTAATTTAATTGCTTTATTGGCTCTTTGGGGGCCGTAAATGATCTCTATCTGTTCCAGCTCTGATCTCTCTCATGCCCTGAAAGGAGCCATTAACAGCAAACAATATTCTAAACGAGAGAACACCAGTGTTTTCAGTAGTGTCACCACTGGCATTATTTCCCTTGTTTTGAAAGTTCTCATTATCCACTACGTCATTTTCCTGGCTTCTGGGATATTTGCCATAGTGTTGTTTGAAAGAAAAGTCAGCTGATATTGTTATTCCCAGAGCTTCCACGTGCTCTTTCCGTTTTGTTTGGTTAACTTGAGTTTAGTCTCTTGTCCTTCATTCTTTCTATATCTAAGCAGTAGAAACTTATCTCAGTTGAACGTCAGAATATTCTCCACTGCCCACTGGAGTTTTTTTTTTTTCATGTGCTGTTCTCATACTTATTTTTGGTATCTGCAAATGTCCGTAACGAGTAAAGTCGGCAGGACCGTGCCTTGGGGTAGGGTGCTTTTAATATGCTAATCCTGGATTTTACTCCGTTTACTACTGGGACTCGGTGTAGACTGAGCCAGTCACTTGGCACACAACCCGGATGATGGATCACTTCACATAACATGACCATGGTCTACTAAATCAGCTTCCTAATTCCCAAGGCAAGACTACTACACGTCATCAAGAAAGACGTACGACACCCACACCTGGGGAACCAGTGCCGGGTCACCTGGTGGACCCATGCCG
This sequence comes from Cherax quadricarinatus, assembly GCF_038502225.1. Classification (NCBI taxonomy): domain Eukaryota; kingdom Metazoa; phylum Arthropoda; class Malacostraca; order Decapoda; family Parastacidae; genus Cherax; species Cherax quadricarinatus. Next base: position 50,626,036 of record NC_091304.1, read on the forward strand.
GGACCAGACCGGCCAACCACATACAACTGGAACTCGCTTTCCAACCGCTCATGGTTGGTTGCCCCAAACCTGTGGCCTAGGAAAATAAATAGGTTACTAGAAAGAAATTTTATGGTATAAATTATAAATGATTAAAGACCTTTAAATGGATGACAACAGTTATAAAATAGTGAAGTAAATACTAGTAATAAATAATTTTAATCAGAATATTATAGATATTAGAAATAAACGTATCCAATAAGGATATAGTAATGTTTCTGACATCACCAGCGTGCAGTGGAAGGTGAAGGAAGGACTGACCTTGGACAGGGTCCACAGGAAAAAAAAAAAAAACAGGAAGGAGAAAGACAGGTGTGCTTCACTAGGTGAATCAGTCCAGTGAAGTCGTGACCTGATTCACAGGTGGTAATAATACACATAATCTTCTAAGAGTAGATGAAAGTACAACCTGATTCATAGGTTGTGATAATATACATAATCTAAGAATAGGTAAAAATACAACTAAAACCACACTCATTTCTATTTCTATATAAATATTAATAAACTACACATGACCTTTTCCCTCGCACTGGGATGTACTGTATCACTCAAGATCAACATTCAATACAGCATATTATTTTTGCTACCATGCAAGGCTGCGAAGTTTTCTATAAATGGCCTCGTAGAAATACAGGCAGTGTTTGGAATCTGAAATACGGTGTATTAGGGCCTTCTTTCATGAAGTCTGTATTCTAGAAGATAATGTGTAAATGTAAGTTGTGGCAACGGTTGTCACGTCAGGGAGAAAATTGCATTTTTCAGCGTAAGGGAATCTGCAAATTTTGAAGTTTGTTGGGGAAAACTGCCTGCTCTTCCAGTTTATATAGAAGCCTACTATAGTGGAGGAAGGTAGTCTACCTAACGTTCTCCTGCTCTACTGTATTTCTCTCGCTCTACTTAAAAAAAAAAATCATGAGACATTTACCATTTTCTAAACTTAGGCTGTTTTTCTTTCGTGTCCATTATTCAAGGTGTTCTACTATTCTCTCTGATTTAACACCTTTAGCCAGTATGTTAGTCAGCGATATTTTGTCTATAGTTTGTTTCCTGTCTGTACCCCCCACTTATATTATGGGATCACATTTACAGTTTCCCAACGGAGATCTGCACTGTTCTCGTCAACTTGTACTGGTATACCAGTACAGTGCAACTCACACTCCCACTGCTCCTATAAGAGGTCACACTTCACTGCTCCTCCTCCTCCTCTTAGTAACCAGTGATATTCTACTGCTCTTGTCACATCTACAATTTTTAGGAGCTATCTCACTATCTCCTTTCTTGGAGAAATTGCGTGTGATTTTTGCTGTTCACATCTTGTTCCACCTGGTTAAGTCCAGAGACTAGCAGTGCTTGCTGTTAGAAAGTGAAGCGGGGCCATGAACCAAGACATAACTACTGCAAACACAAATTGACAACCAGAGGAGCCTCAGTGTACAGTAGCAGCGATGCCTCTCGCATGATCGTAACATCCTGGCCAGACATTCTTTCAACGCTTGTACGGAAAATCTAACCAGGAGATAATTGTTCTAAAAAGCTAAGCTCAGATAATGTTTGACTAGGCTGTTTTGATTGTATTTATGGCCGGAGCATCAGGTGAATGTATTGTTTCCCGCATCTTAAACCATGCAAAACCTTTTCTTCATTATGCGTTGCAGGGTTAGTTGGTAATATGTTAGACGATTCAATGCAGCCTAGGTATATGTATGCTGGAGGCGCCATTGTAATAGTCATCTCCTGACGTCACCATCTACTGTGTTATTGACCCAAACTCCGTTTTCTTTCAACCTGCACGTTATTATACAGCTGATCCTATGCTTCCTTTCCTGTACCGTACGTTCAACCTGTGTACCTGTAGCCTCGATCTTTGGACACACTCCTGAATTGCTGCTGATACTTAGGTAGCGATGAATTGATGATAAACCTCGGGTCACGTAGGTTTAACAGTTATCTTAAGCGATTGTATCTGACCTATTGTTTTGCATGACTTCTATTTTTATGTAATTAAATTTAGCGTTTTATTGCGTTTAGGCGGTATTGTTCTTATTTTATTGTACATTAATTGCTGCGGACAGTGTTTCACTTACAGCGGAGATATATAAACTTTTTTTTTTTGTTTACCAGAGGTTTTCCCACCGTTGAAAGTTGACCCATTGTACGAAACATTCGTCATTCTTTCAGAACTTTGCTGTCTTTCCAGAGGTGCACGGAGAATCAGCGTGCCGCGTAGATCTTGGTAAGATTGTTCTACCCAAAACTGAAATGCCCCGGGTTAGGTTCCTTGGCACGGAGAAACACGTGTTGGTTTCCTTGTAGGGATGGCACGGAGTGTCGTGTGGCAGGGTAGGGATGGCACGGAGTGTCGTGTGGCAGGGTAGGGATGGCACGGAGTGTCGTGTGGCAGGGTAGGGATGGCACGGAGTGTCGTGTGGCAGGGTAGGGATGGCACGGAGTGTCGTGTGGCAGCCAAGCAGAGTAACTACAGATTAACTTCACCTCTACATACCCTTCAGGGGTTGATGCCAGTGAATGGCTCTTGATCAAAGGAATTTCAGCTATCCTTCCTTTCTTTGGATCCAGCCTATCATTCTTCAAGAGCAAAATAGACCCTACGGGTTTAGTGCTTCTTTTTTGTGGTCTCTTCCCAGGGCTCAGTCTCTGATCAGGCCTCTTAGGTTAGGAAGGAAATTCTCTGAGATTAAGAACTATTAATAGGGTAGGAGGCTTGGACCTGCCTCGCATGGGCCAGTAGGCCTGCTGCAGTGTTCCTCATTATGTTCTTATGACAATGGCTTTCGTATTTTGACTGCAAGTCGAAGTTAGCAAGATTACCCTGTCATGTTACATGTTTCCGAGACGGAAACAAAATATCGGCAATCCTGCCAAAATCCTCCAAAAGTGGTTTCAGTTTCGCTCATTTCACAGGACGGTAGTACCTCCCTGGATGGTTGTCTACCAACTGCCTGATGGTACGTGAGTTAAGTCTGTGGCATGGAGCAAGTTCTTACCTCCTACTCAGAGGCTTGATAGAAATAGACAAATTCCTTCAAGCAGTTGGTGATGAGCCGGGCTGCGGTGCACAGTGGACTGTGTAACAAGCACCTGCTACATACTTGACTGACCAGACTTATCAGCCAGGAGACCTTTTCACAGACTTGCGGCAGGGCTCACTTGACTCGTGTACAGGTAGACTACAGGTGTACTAATTGTCACTGATACGGAAAATCTGACCTTCATGTAATGGTGGAGGATGTGGCAACGGTGGTAAAGCATATTCTGCCACGTCCACCTTGCCTCTCTCCATGTTATGACTCAGGAGACCTGGGAGGAGGGGAGAGGGTCCTGTACAATGGGTGGGGGGATGACTACCACTACCTGGGTTGGCGGAGGAGAATCACTGTTTTGGTAGGGGAGGAGAATCACTATCTTGGTTAGCGGGGAAGAATCGCTGTCTTGGTGGGGGAGGTGGGGGGTCCACTACCACAGAAAGGAGGGAAGGTGTCATGGTGCTGGGAGGGGAGAGGACCAGGACTTTGAAGGAACAGTGTGTGTGTGCTGAGGAAAGACGAGGACGGGAAACTGTTGACTGGCGGATAAAGGTACAGATGATGTAATAGGAAGGGGACGGGTGTTGAAGATGGAGAGTTGATGTGAGTGGGTAGGTGATTGTGGTGTTTTGAGAACTGCTGAGTGTGTGTGGAAGTGCATGGTAAAGACTTGGAAGACCATACTTTGTGATGTATAAGAAGGGACTTGCAAATGGTCCAAGTTGGACCGAAACGTCGTCGTAAGCTCCTCTTTCTTGTATGCAGGTTATTTGTGTAGTGAAAGAGTGCATAGTTAATAGCCAAGAGTGGCTAGTATGTGTTGTAGAGATCCTTTTTTTTTTTTTTTGTAAACAAAATTGGGAAAATAGGTTAAATAGTGGGAACGAAAACTAGTTTTCCCGTGGTGTATGCCATCACACAGGATTTTTTTTTTCCTAGTAATGAAATTTGAGCTAGGAAATTTCACTAGGTCATTGAAATATCTTCAAGCATTTCACTAGGGGTTCAGTAATTACGGAAGCCTCGAGGGGGTTTCTCTTCAATAAATCTAGTTACTGTTACTTTAGCATCATAATACTTCAGAATGGTCTGTCCCACAAACAGGAGAAATGACAAGAATAGATAAATGCAGTCTTGGCACATCCAGCCTCAACCTGAACTAAATACCACTGTGCTTCTCCTTAAGTGGATGTGACTTGGACCTGACTAGCTTAGGCCATGTAGATAAATGGCTCAGAGAATTGACAAGTTGATAAATTAGACACATGTGCAACACTTGTGTGTCTTTATTGTGGAAACTACTGCCCGGCTCCGGCTGGGTTATAAGTATCTTTGGCAGGTTAAATCACCACCACCAGAAGTAGACCAAACGAAATGTAAACTTTGCCAGATGGACTATTGTCACACCTTGCGTCGTTATGTACTGGAGTGCGATCAAATTAATGAATTTAGAGACAACTCACTTAGAAATGTTCAAAAAAATGGCAGAGTATTTTATCCACATTGGTATATTACAGACCATTCTGGAGAAATACCCTGACTTTGCTTCCTGTAAATAAACCATTACCACGTGTGTGTGTGTGTGTGTGTGTGTGTGTGTGTGTGTGTGTGTGTGTGTGTGTGTGTGTGTGTGTGTGTGTGTATGTTTGTACGCTCGTGTGCATGTCTGTGCGTGCGCCCTCGTGTGTGTGTACTCACCTAGTTGTACTCACCTAGTTGAGATTGCAGGGGTCGAGTCCGAGCTCTTGGCCCCCGCCTCTTCACTGATCGCTACTAGGTCACTCTCCCTGAACCGTGAGCTTTATCATACCTCTGCTTAAAGCTATGTATGGATCCTGCCTCCACTACATAGCTTCCCAAACTATTCCACTTACTGACTACTCTGTGGCTGAAGAAATACTTCCTAACATCCCTGTGATTCATCTGTGTCTTCAGCTTCCAACTGTGTCCCCTTGTTACTGTGTCCAATCTCTGGAACATCCTGTCTTTGTCCACCTTGTCAATTCCTCTCAGTATTTTATGTCGTTATCATGTCCCCCCTATCTCTCCTGTCCTCCAGTGTCGTCAGGTTGATTTCCCTTAACCTCTCCTCGTAGGACATACCTCTTAGCTCTGGGACTAGTCTTGTTGCAAACCTTTGCACTTTCTCTAGTTTCTTTACGTGCTTGGCTAGGTGTGGGTTCCAAACTGGTGCCGCATACTCCAATATGGGCCTAACGTACACGGTGTACAGGGTCCTGAACGATTCCTTATTAAGATGTCTGAATGCTGTTCTGAGGTTTGCTAGGCGCCCATATGCTGCAGCCGTTATTTGGTTGATGTGCGCTTCAGATGTGCCTGGTGTTATACTCACCCCAAGATCTTTTTCCTTGAGTGAGGTTTGTAGTCTCTGGCCCCCTAGACTGTACTCAGTCTGCGGTCTTCTTTGCCCTTCCCCAATCTTCATGACTTTGCACTTGGTGGGATTGAACTCCAGGAGCCAATTGCTGGACCAGGTCTGCAGCCTGTCCAGATCCCTTTGTAGTTCTGCCTGGTCTTCGATCGAGTGAATTCTTCTCGTCAACTTTACGTCATCTGCAAACAGGGACACCTCAGAATTTATTCCTTCCATCATGTCGTTCACAAATACCAGAAGCAGCACTGGTCCTAGGACTGACCCCTGTGGGACCCCGCTGATCACAGGTGCCCACTCTGACACCTCGCCACGTACCATGACTCGCTGCTGTCTTCCTGACAAGTATTCCCTGATCCATTGTAGTGCCTTCCCTGTTATCCCTGCTTGGTCCTCCAGTTTTTGTACTAATCTCTTGTGTGGAACTGTGTCAAACTCCTTCTTGCAGTCTAAGAATATGCAATCCACCCGCCCCTCTCTCTCTTGTCTTACTGCTGTCACCATGTCATAGAACTCCAGTAGGTTTGTGACAGGATATCCCGTCCCTGAAACCATGTTGGCTGCTGTTGATGAGATCATTCCTTTCTAGGTGTTCCACCACTCTTCCCCCGATAATCTTCTCCATGATTTTGCATACTATACATGTCAGTGACACTGATCTGTAGTTTAGTGCTTCATGTCTGTCTCCTTTTTTAAAGATTGGGACTACATTTGATGTCTTCCATGCCTCAGGCAATCTCCTTGTTTTGATAGATGTATTAAATATTGTTGTTAGGGGTACACATAGCGCCTCTGCTCCCTCTCTCAGGACCCATGGGGAGATGTTATCTGGCCCCATTGCCTTTGAGGTATCTAGCTCACTCAGAAGCCTCTTCACTTCTTCCTCGGTTGCGTGCACTGTGTCCAGCACTTGGTGGTGTGCCCCACCTCTCCGTCTTTCTGGAGCCCCTTCTGTCTCCTCTGTGAACACTTCTTTAAATCTCTTGTTGAGTTCCTCACATACTTCACTGTCATTTCTTGTCTCTCCTTCCTTCCTTCCTTAGCCTGATTACCTGGTCCTTGACTGTTGTTTTCCTCCTGATGTGGCTGTATAACAGTTTCGGGTCAGATTTGGCTTTCGCTGCTATGTCGTTTTCATATTGTCTTTGGGCCTCCCTTTTTATCTGTGCATATTAGTTTCTGGCTCTATGACTGCTCTCCTTATTCTCCTGGGTCCTTTGCCTTCTATATTTCTTCCATTCTCTATCACACTTGGTTTTTGCCTCCCTGCACCTTTGGGTGAACCATGAGCTCATCCTGGCTTTTTCATTATTCCTGTTACCCTTGGGTACAAACCTCTCCTCAGCCTCCTTGCATATTGTTGCTACATATTCCATCATCTCATTAACTGGCTTCCCTGCCAGTTCTCTGTCCCACTGAACCCCGTTCAGGAAGTTCCTCATTCCCGTGTAGTTCCCTTTCTTGTAGTTTGGCTTCATTCGTCCTGGCCTTCCTGCTTCTCCCTCCACTTGTAGCTCTACTGTGTATTCGAAGCTTAAAAACCACATGATCGCTGGCCCCAAGGGGTCTTTCATATGCGATGTCCTCGATATCTGCACTACTCAAGATGAATACTAAGTCCAGTCTTGCTGGTTCATCCTCTCCTCTCTCTTGTAGTGTCCCTTACGTGTTGGTACATGAAGTTTTCCAGTACCACCTCCATCATCTTAGCCCTCCATGTATCTTGGCCCCCATGTGGCTCCAAGTTCTCCCAGTCGATCTCCTTGTGGTTAAAGTCACCCATGATCAGGAGCTTTGCCCTGTGTGTGTGTGTGTGTGTGTGTGTGCGTGCGTGCGTGTGTGTGTGTGTGTGTGCGCGTGTGCGTGCGTGCGTGCGTGCGTGCGTGCGTGTGTGTGTGTGTGTGTGTACTCACCTATTTGTACTCACCTATTTGTGGTTGCAGGGGTCGAGTCACAGCTCCTGGCCCCGCCTCTTCGCTGATTGCTACTAGGTCCTCTCTCTCCCTGCCCCATGAGCTCTATCATACCTCGCCTTAAAACTATGTATGGTTCCCGCCTCCATTACGTCACTTTCTAGGCTATTCCACGGCCTGACTACTCTATGACTGAAGAAATAGTGTGTGTGTGTGTGTGTGTGTGTGTGTGTGTGTGTGTGTGTGTGTGTGTGTGTGTGTGTGTGTGTGTGTGTGTGTGCGCGTGCGCGCGCGCTCTCGTGTGGGTGTATGACGCACTTAATATTCATATTTATAGCTCATTACAATTGTGACCAGGTGTGGACGTGTCAGTAGCTCATTACTTTGTGATTAACCATGTATAGAAGTGAGGATGATTCATTACCTTTGTAACTTGCCATGACTGTGACCAGATCTACCTGGAGTTCATTACCTTTGTAACTAGTTCAGCTATCATAACTTTGGGGCCCAGTCCCTGGACCCATTATGTACCTCTGTAATCTTCTGACTACCGCCCACAGGATGGGTATGTGGTGACTACCACCCACAGGATGGGTATGGGGTGACTACCACCCACAGGATGGGTATGGGGTGACTACCACCCACAGGATGGGTATGGGGTGACTACCACCCACAGGATGGGTATGGGGTGACTACCGCCCACAGGATGGGTATGGGGTGACTACCGCCCACAGGATGGGTATGGGGTGACTACCACCCACAGGATGGGTATGGGGTGACTACCACCCACAGGATGGGTATGTGGTTACTACCACCCACAGGATGGGTATGTGGTGACTACCACCCACAGGATGGGTATGGGGTGACTACCGCCCACAGGATGGGTATGGGGTGACTACCGCCCACAGGATGGGTATGGGGTGACTACCGCCCACAGGATGGGTATGGGGTGCATAATGAAGATATTAAACTAACTAAAACTATTGTGGAAACGTTTCGTCATGCAGTAGCTTCATCCGTTCTATACAAAGAATGGTGAAGATGAGGAGTTTGAGGTAACGAGTCCTTCAGCCTGGAGTCGATGCTATCAGCCCATCAATCTTGAATAGAATTCTATTCAAGATTGATGGACTGACCACATCGACTCAAGGTTGAGGGACTGATTACCTCATTCTCCTCCTGTTCTTCAAGATTCTCCTTTGTATGGACTGATGAAGCCACTGTGTGGCGAAACGTTTCCTCAATAAAGATACCCAAGAGTTGCACATGTGTCTAATTTATCAACTTGCCTAGCATGGGCCAGTAGGCCTACTGCAGTGCTCCTTTATGTTCAGTCATACCGAGTAACATCAGCCACGTTTATGCTGACCCAAGGTATGTTAGGGAGGACCAAACTGCATTACAGTAATTAATGAAGGGAAGACTAGATCTCGTAGGGGAGGAGGTGGTGTTTGTTGAAGGTAAGGAGATACTGGTAGTGTGGGTGGTGATTGTGTTGCATGGAGATATGCTGGTAGTGATTGTGTTGCATGGAGATATGCTGGTAGTGATTGTGTTGCATGGAGAGATGCTGATAGTGATTGTGTTGCATGGAGAGATGCTGGTAGTGATTGTGTTGCATGGAGAGATGCCGATAGTGATTGTGTTGCATGGAGAGATGCTGGTAGTGATTGTGTTGCATGGAGAGATGCTGGTAGTGATTGTGTTGCATGGAGAGATGCTGATAGTGATTGTGTTGCATGGAGATATGCTGGTAGTGATTGTGTTGCATGGAGAGATGCTGGTAGTGATTGTGTTGCATGGAGAGATGCTGGTAGTGATTGTGTTGCATGGAGAGATGCTGATAGTGATTGTGTTGCATGGAGAGATGCTGGTAGTGATTGTGTTGCATGGAGAGATGCTGGTAGTGATTGTGTTGCATGGAGGTTATTCCGGGGATCAACGCCCCCGCGGCCCGGTCCATGACCAGGCCTCCCGATGGATCAGGGCCTGATCAACTAGGCTGTTGCCTGGAGAGATGCTGGTAGTGATTGTGTTACCTGGAGGTTATTCCGGGGATCAACGCCCCAGCGGCCCGGTCTATGACCAGGCCTCCCGATGGATCAGGGCCTGATCAACTAGGCTGTTGCCTGGAGAGATGCTGGTAATGATTGTGTTGCCTGGAGAAATGCTGATAGTGTGGGTGGTGATTGTGTTGCATAGAGAGAAGACGAGGTAAGTGGTAGTGTGCGGTTGCAAGGGTCTCAGACGAACAAGTAAGGGTCACTTGTTGCTGAGCGGTGAGTCAGCAATTAACTGCAGGACCCACACCATTTGTACAAAACAATTGTGATGGACGTGGATCCCCTCATGAAGGAGGGTGGCATGTGGGAGGAGGAGGAGGATAAGGGTGAGCGGTGGGGGCATGGTGGTGGGTGGTAGACACGAGAGCCGCCCATGAGCACACTAGAAGTGCAGGCGGGGGCAGTGACCACCCGTTGTCTCGCCTACCTCTGGGCTGGCTGGCCAGCTCGCTGGTACAGACTGGTACCTCGTAATGAATGCTAAGTTATATACAGTCCTATATACATAATATTTACTAGCGAGTATTTACAGTTAAATGATGCACCAATACACTCAGTACATGTAGTACTAGTGTTCCTAACTTGTATATGATCTACCAGAGGAAAGGGAATGCTGTTTGTGTTTGCAAATGACAGTTACGAATAATACGACTGAGAGAAAACAAACACGTGAGTATAAGCACATGATCACAACCTCCAGGGCCAAGGACACGGTTCTGGGATTGTCCAACAAAGAGCTTCAAGAATGCAGAGTATATGCAAGACCATGAAATTCAGGGAAGGACAGAGGATGTGCAAGGTGTAGTTCACAGTGTAAGATCAGATTGAACATAGTCCAAAACATACTGCTGAAGGAGCACATTAACCGTATAGCTTGAGCAGGCTATGTAGGGCTTGCTAATCTCAAAGTATCCTTCAACATAACTTCTTTAGGACTTTGCAGCTAGTGCATATCAGACCGATTTTAAAACATATTGTACCAGAGTGCACAAGTCCCTCATACTTGAAGCATATTCAGAGGCTTAAAAATTTTCCGGTCAAAAATTTACAACCAAACTTGTCTAAGCTGTGGATTGGACAAAGGAACCAAAATTACGATAGTGGAAGAGAGGACTAGGGGAAAGCATTATTACTACCTCCGCGAGTCTAAATTCTAGTTCGTACCTGACTTCAGATAATAGGGTTGAGCAAACAGCCCGGAGATCATGTCACCAGAACTCCATCACCACTGCTACCAACACTAGTGATGTTGCTTGTTTTGACACCGCCTGTCTAGCCGAATCATCTGTCAGTCGGCTGGCCAAGGCTTCACGTTTACAGATGAAGCAGGTATCGCTTTCAGTCAGGTGGCAACAATTGTGGCTAAAACAAAAACTTGAGCAGCCCATTGAAAAGTGTAGTGTGCCGCTGTGTACATTAATGGTAAAGTTGTTAATGATAATGAAAATGATGAGTTTAGTGGTTGTGGTGATGTTCAGTGTAGGGATAATGACAGTTAAGGAACTTAGTGAGCCAAAATGATGATAATGTTGAGTGTAATGGTGTGTAGAGAATGACATTGGTTATACTGATGAATGTAGTGATGGTGTGGATGATGGGAGTAATATTGATAAGTGTAATGATAGTGGGGACAAGGGTAAAAGTGCTGATACCACCTACCATACAGTCACAAGGAACGCAACTCTCTCAGTAAACTAACACTCCCACGCACCCTCAGTGGAAGCAGCACTTTAGAAATTCATGGAGGGAAATTCAGATGAAGTAAATAATATCTTTCAGTTTAGCAAATTAAATAATGGAACAAAATTCGTATAAGCTTTCTATCCTGTAGTTGGAATACAGCATAATTTAGGAAGAGTTCTGACCCTCACCATAAAGTAACTACTGAACCCATTGATGTTGTGACTACAGGAGTGTAGTCCCTGAAACCTGCCCTCATTTGTTGTATTTAACCTCAAATCTACTAATTCGTGTATTAGAAAATCGCTTCCCCATTAGTTTCTTGCATACAAAAAACCGAGTGTCTTCGATACCATGGTGTTAGGATTCATGTAGGGAACTCTGCTCTTAACATTTAATTTGTATGTTCCTGCTAATAATTTTAATTATATGGACCTTCCAACTTACGCTCAGCCTAAACCTTCTTATTGTTGATTACTCTACAAAACTAATATTGGAAACTTTCATTTTAGTAATCGTAATGGTAAACCACTTTTGTCTTATAGGCGATCTTGAACCCACGTGCATACTGTATCTGTGGAGTCATCCTTGATTTGTCTTGGCGTCAACTTGATATTTTGACAGCTGTGAGGCTTCCATTGTTACAAATCGGATAATTTCTCAAGATTAATCATTTTCGATATTGGTAATATTATCTTCCGTGGTGGGATATTCAAACAGAAACCGCTTTCATGTTTCCCCCTGGCTATCATAACATTTTTGTCGCTCATGTTGCAGATAGGTATAATTCCTATGAATATTTCTCTGTCGAGGCCTTTAACAGTGATCTTGTCGGTAATAATCAAAATTTAAAACTGTCAGGACAGCCACTCAAACATCCTGGTACTTCTACTCCAACCAATATTTTAATAATTTTAACTACTACCGATCCTAAACTTCCAGTATTGAATTATATTGCTCGAAGACTAGGCCTAATCTAAAAAAAAAAAAAAAAAAAAAATCGCACCCCTGAAATGCTGAACCGCTTTTTAAACTGCCCTTGCTGCTGCCAGGAGCGTATAACAGAGCTTTAGCAAAAAGACTGGGAAAAAATTTGTCAGTCTCAACGCCCACACCCAACTTAGCCAGGCATGGAGGGATATAAATAGAATTAAAGGCAGTAGGGCGAATGAGCTGGCCACTGCTTGGGCTGCATTCTACCCTTTACCACAAAGTTGAAATTAGAGGCTAAACATGATGCCAATTGTATGGTTTCATGCATGGAAGTGTGCATCATTGCATGACCACTTTTCTCACCCTTCACACTTGACAGCTCGTACACTACCTTCCATGACCTTGCATCTGCATTTGATTAGTTACCGACATGTAATCATCAGTGAACTTGCCAGAATGGATGTAAGAGGATGGCTTCTCCGCTGGGTTAAAGGCTACCTATCCAACAAAGTCTTCAGTGTTCCAGGGAGGTAAAATTAGGAACTCCACAGGGAGGTGTTGTCGGTTTCACCTTATTCAGTGTTCTTAATGTTTTTCTAAATACTGTGCTGATATAATGATTCATACCACCGGATTCTCTAACACTCAAAATAATTCTTAACCGTGTACTGGCTTGGTGTCAGGACTTGGGGTTGATCATCTCTCCTGTGAAAACGAAGATACTTAATAGGCGTCCTTCTCGACAGAAGCGGAATTCGCAGGATCCAGTTGCAAGATGGGTCTCGGCTAGAATATGTAATCTGATACAGGTATCTAAATTGAGGTCCCACTACTTGGATCTGTTGTAACAAGATTTTGTCGCCAGTACAAAGGCTGAGAGCACTTGGTTGTGGCAGGTTTTTGTCCTAGGTACGGTGCTAATGTTAAAATTGTGAAAATGATGTATATTTTGTTTCCATTTGATCTTGGTTGATTACGCCGCACCTTCTTGCTCTTCCCCACATTATCAGAAGTTGCCTCATTCCAAACAGTTATCCTTCACCTTAAATCACATTCAGTTATCCTTCACCTTAAATCGCATTCAAAGCTTCACCTTAAAGTTGTATTGATACTTAAGTCGCACAATATACGCTTCCACTAATTATGTTGATGGCACTTTTAGCCAATCGACTGGTGCAGCTGTCAGTGCTGCTGTCATATAGTGATGGCTCTCGTATAGAAATTGGAGCATTCATCAACAATTGGGCTTTTAGCCTTCAAACTGAAGTTCTTTGCTATATTCATTGCAGTGGAATGCGTCCATGTATTTAAGGTTGTTACCCTAATTATAACTGATTATCATCCATAAATGCTCTTAACTCAAGTGTCAGTTGTGGCACTTCTGAGAAGTCAGACACGGGTATAATAGGTCTGTAGACAATGGAGCAAGTGTACACCTGTTGATTCCATCTCACATTGGTCTTCAGATTCACGATAGAACTCATGAATTGCCACAGGCATATCCTTCAAGGAGGGAATAATTCTAATCTAGGACTGTCAGAAGTTTGAGGACAGTAATACGAAATAGACTTCATTTAAACTTTATTGACTTAGGCAGAGGGAGATTGACAGCAGTCAGTCCATGTATCATTTTATCATGCAGTAAGAGCCACATGTATATGGTACATTAAAAAAAATCGGGAGACTCTTGGATGTCACTTCCACCCGGCTCCGGTTACGTTATCAGTACCTCTGGGAGGTTGCATCAGCATCACCAACTGAGGTAGACGTAACTAAATGTAAACTGTCAGATGGACACTTGTCACACCTTGGTCGTTATATGCTGGAATGCGATGAAGTTAATAAATTCAAAGACAACTCGCTGACAAATGTTCCAGAAATGTCAAAGTATTTTAGCCACAGTGGCGTATTATAAATAAATCATAACCACTTAAACTTGGTTAAATTGAGCCATACCTTACTAAAATATAAGGTGATATATAATTTAAAACCTCATAAGCTACACTTATATTTTCACGACTAAATTCATGACTACATAAATAACTCATTACGATTGTAACCAGATATAAACATGTAAATAGTTCATTACCACTGTAACTTGTTTAACTATCAAAACTTTGGAGCCCAGTCCCTGGGCCCATTATGTGCCTCTGTAATCTTTTGACTACCACCCACAGGATGGGTATGGGGTGCATAATAAATATATTAACTATAAGTACTGTGAGACATTTATAGGGTAGATAGGAACAGATTATTTGAAATTGTGATTACCAGAACAAGGGGACGAAGTTGGAAAGTATTAACTTCCGCGTGACAGTTAGGTTAGGAAGTAATCATTCCGTTTCAAGGTGAAGTGTAATGATCTCAGTGCGGTGCTGATGGATGCCACAGATAGGTAATTTCTGTTGATAAAGTGCTGAATACACACAAGACCGCCTTATATTGTTAACTATGAGATGTTTTGAAAATAGTGTGTTAAATAGCACATAAACTAAGACATGAGCGGGTAAGAAAGAAGATACAAGGATACCAACCACCGGGTAACTTAACGGGGAAGGCAGACCAGGATGAAGAAAAAACAAGCCTTGAGAACATTAAACACCAAGTTTACACCAGTCATGCATGACTGAATTAGTACAGAAGTTTGCAACAAGACTAGTCCCGGAGGGCAAGGAAATTAGTTCTGGTGACGATAAAATAATCGAATTACAGAAATTAAAAGAAAGAACTATGGGAGATAGATGGAAAAACTGGAGGGTTAATCGTAAGCAGCAGCGCTGTATAGCCCTTGTGGCTTAGCGCTTCTTTTTTTGATTATAATAATAATAATCGTAAGCAAGGAGGCATGTCCCAGAGCTAGGAGGAATGCTGAACCTGACGACATTCAGAGAGAAAAGGGGAGTGGGTCATGACTATACCTGGTTACAAAATAAAAGAAATGTATAAGGAATTGGCAGGGAATGTCATTAGTGTAATTAAGGCTGACTAGTTTTCATTACCAGCTATTTTCCTCAGTGTCATTCTCTCGTGCTAATCGAAATTGCATCGCAAAATTTAAGTTTTGTTAGGGTGAAAACTCGTTGTTCGATCGCGTGTTACTCGACGTTCTACTGTACCTAAATTATTGGAAACGCTTTAGGTCCTTAATCTATACTTCCTGGAATGCTAGCGAAAAAGATTCATCATAATTTATAACTGAAAAATTGTAGAGGGATTGTTTTCAGATTTACTCGCTGAAATAACTCGATACGTGAGCTCCAGGTTCTACAAGCCCTGTAAAATCTCCCTCTCAGATGAGCAGAGATTCATTAGTACACTTGCAAAGTCAATAATTCTCCATTTATATACCTTACATTCACCCTACAGTGCTTCCGCGGGTCATTGTCGTTATGGCCCGGTTCCTGACCAAACTGGTGGCTGGACTGATTGACTAGGCTGTTGGTGCTGGCTGCACGAAGTCCAACGTATGCACCAAAGCACGGCTGATAAGGAACTAATTGGAGGAACTTATCCAGCTCACTCTTGAAAACAGCCAGAAGGTTGTTGGTAATTTCCTTAATTTACAGAGGGAGAACGCTGGAAAGTCGAGGATCTCTTGACAGCGATTTGTCTTTATGTATTCATTGCGCCCTTGCTTTTTATTGGAGATATTTTGCAGTCTGCAAAATATGTGTTTAAGTTTGAGAACAGTCCTTCCAGGATTTTCCAGTTGTAAACTAGGATGCATCTTTCTCGTCTACGTTCCAGGCAATATAATTCAAAAGACTTCAAGCATTCCCAGGTGGGGAATTGCTAACATACTCTCATCCTTCACAGGCTTACGCTTGGAACTTGGTAAGTTCTACAGATTCTGATCAATCGGGTTGTGATGTGTAAAGTTAAATTGGACTGCGCGATGCTAGCACCAATAGCCTGGTTAATTAAGCTATTAACACAACGATGACCTACAGGGTATACGAATAGGGAGGTGCTTCGGTGAACAAATGTGGTATTTAATGTTAGTGTTGGTCATAATGTAAGACAGTCAGGTGTTGCTGCTGTTCTGTGGTGTGTTGGTGCTGCAACAGGTGTAGGAAACATTGCATGTAATGTATTAAAATTGTTTATACTACAACAGGTTTTGAAAATGTTGCATGTATATAGTGTTGGTGCTGCAAGTGTTGCAAATATCGCATGTACATACCAACACTTATTCCCTATAATGTAAGTGTTGATATTGGCCAAATATGGCAAGTTAAGGTGGTGGTTAAATATAGATGTTGTGTATTATGGCGAATGTTGCATGACCTACAGCGAGTCTACTACTTGTGGCAGTCAACTGGTAGAACGGGTGGAGGTTGGAACTCGTGACAAGCCAGTCTTACAACTGGCAGGTCAGTGCGTTGTTCACTATACAATGCCGGACTCATATGATTCGCCCATATTGGTGTATTCCCGTACACACTAGGAAGGTTAGCGTGGGCCACACTGACTACAAATGAATTTTTTTTCTTTAGAGGTTTCGCACAGTTCTGCGAGTTGTTTACAATCATGGCATGACGATTTTGCGAATAAGTTACTTGGGGTATTTCAGTTTCCAGGCAACTTTATATACAATTACTGGGAGGTATTAGTAACGGTTCCAGTATATTCTTATTAACTAGTGGGGGTTCAAACCCTACCAGTGGTATGGTTTGTTTGCAATCGTGTCATTACGATTTCGTGAGTCAACTTTCTAATCTGTTGCTAAACGTCAATTTCTAAACGCTTCACAAAAATTCTCGTCTTATTTTCTGTACATTAGGCTAAATAAACCTTTTAAAACGTAGTTAACCACAAATGAGGAAAATAAATTAACGGTATCTCAGGGAAAGTAGTGGCCGAAGAAAATCAAGAAACTATCAGATCTGAATGTTTGTCTCGTGGTGCTAGTAGGGGCAGAGGGTCACACCCAGGCGGGTTCACTTACTGATACCGGAGGAGTATCGGTAACCCTTTGGGGTATGAGAACCAAATAATGGGGGTTATGGAACCCCATCTCTGAACAATTTGCCGTTTTTCTAATAAAAAATATGAAATCCTCATGATTCTTTCTATTGTGATGAATGGTTTGAAAAACCGACAAGTTGAAGATTGAGACACTTATGCAGCATATGGGAATCTTTATTCAGGAAACGTTTCGCCACACAGTGGCTTCATCAGTCCAATACAAAGAGGAAGGCGTAAGGAGAGGAGGAGAATGAGGTAATCAGTCCCTCAACCTGGAGTCGATGTGTTCAGTCCATCAATCTTCTACAAGATTGATGGACTGAACACATCGACTCCAGGTTGAGGGACTGATTACCTCATTCTCCTCCTCTCCTTACGCCTTCCTCTTTGTATTGGACTGATGAAGCCACTGTGTGGCGAAACGTTTCCTGAATAAAGATTCCCATATGCTGCATAAGTGTCTCAATCTTCATTGTTTCTATTGTTAGCTATCAAGTAAAACCAAGCCACTGACATCTTTTGAAGTTCTACTGGTACCTAATATGACTGGTGGTGGTGATTTTCGCACTCTGGTGAAGGGGATATGGTCACATATTGGCCAAGCCATTGGAGATCTGTAATCATAAAAAGGCTAACCTGTGACCTAGAGATTCAGTGATCAGGGAGGAACGCTGCCATTTATGATTTGTTCAATATCTTTCCACTTTTTCATCCCTCCTTTCCTCCATTCACTCTTCTCGCTCTCCCATTCACTCAACGTGTGTATATTAAACTGAAGTTTGGTAGCAGTGATCCGCAGGGGCTAGTTGGTAGTGGTCAACGACAGGTGGATGAAGGTAGGTGGTCTTATGGATGCACCAGCTGTCTGTTTCTGATCTCCAGGCTGGCGATAGGAACCTTCATGACAGATGCATGGCGGATTTATACACCACTGATTTACTATAGTATGATACAAGAGTGAAGCATTGTTGCATGGTGCCCCTCGCTACCTACCTGCCTTCCTTTCTACCTGCCTGCCTTCCTACCTGCCTGCCTTCCTACCTGCCTGCCTTCCTACCTGCCTGCCTTCCTACCTGCCTGCCTTCCTACCTGCCTTCCTTCCTACCTACCTGCCTTCCTTCCTACCTGCCTTCCTTCCTACCTGCCTTCCTTCCTACCTACCTGCCTTCCTTCCTACCTACCTGCCTTCCTTCCTACCTACCTGCCTTCCTTCCTACCTGCCTTCCTTCCTACCTACCTACCTACCTGCCTTCCTACCTACCTGCCTTCCTACCTACCTGCCTTCCTACCTACCTACCTACCTGCCTTCCTTCCTACCTACCTGCCTTCCTACCTACCTGCCTTCCTACCTACCTACCTGCCTTCCTTCCTACCTACCTACCTGCCTTCCTACCTGCCTTCCTTCCTACCTGCCTTCCTACCTGCCTGCCTTCCTACCTGCCTACCTGCCTTCCTACCTGCCTTCCTACCTGCCTTCCTACCTGCCTTCCTACCTGCCTTCCTACCTGCCTTCCTACCTGCCTTCCTACCTGCCTTCCTACCTGCCTGCCTACCTTCCTACCTGCCTTCCTACCTGCCTGCCTACCTTCCTACCTGCCTTCCTACCTGCCTGCCTACCTTCCTACCTGCCTTCCTACCTGCCTGCCTACCTTCCTACCTGCCTGCCTACCTTCCTACCTGCCTGCCTACCTTCCTACCTGCCTGCCTTCCTTCCTACCTGCCTGCCTTCCTTCCTACCTGCCTGCCTTCCTTCCTACCTGCCTACCTTCCTTCCTACCTGCCTACCTTCCTTCCTACCTACCTACCTACCTACCTACCTGCCTTCCTTCCTACCTACCTGCCTTCCTACCTACCTGCCTTCCTTCCTTCCTACCTACCTTCCTTCCTACCTACCTACCTTCCTTCCTACCTACCTTCCTTCCTACCTACCTACCTACCTGCCTTCCTACCTACCTACCTACCTTCCTACCTACCTTCCTTCCTTCCTACCTGCCTTCCTGCCTTCCTACCTACCTTCCTTCCTTCCTACCTGCCTTCCTACCTGCCTTCCTTCCTACCTACCTGCCTTCCTTCCTACCTACCTACCTGCCTTCCTTCCTACCTACCTACCTGCCTTCCTACCTACCTGCCTTCCTACCTACCTGCCTTCCTACCTACCTGCCTTCCTTCCTACCTACCTTCCTACCTGCCTTCCTACCTACCTGCCTTCTTACCTGCCTTCCTACCTGCCTTCCTACCTACCTGCCTACTTGTCTTCCTACATGCCTTCCTACCTACCTGCCTACCTGATCTTCCTACCTGCCTGCCTACTTGCCTTCCTACCTGTCTGCCTGCCTACCTGATCTTCCTACCTGCCTGCCTACCTGCCTTCCTACCTACCTGCCTTCCTGCCTACCTACCTGTCTACCTGATCTTCCTACCTGCCTGCCTACCTGCCTGCCTTTCTACCTCCCCTTCCCACTCCACCTGCCTCCCTTCCTTCCTCCCACCCTTACCTACCTCCACCTCCTCCTCCTTCCCATTCCCACCTCCCACCTGCCTCCTTCCTTCCACCCACCCCACCCGCCTTCCTTCCACCCACCCCCACCCGCCTCCTCCTCCCACACCCACCCGCCTTCCCACCCACCCACCCGCCTCCCACCCACCCGGCCCACCTCCCACCCACCCACCTGCCTCCCACCCACCCACCTGCCCTCCCTTCCCACCCGACCTCCTTCCTCCCACCCACCTTCCTCCCACCCTCCTCCCACCCTACCTTCCCGCCTTCCTTCCCACCCGCCTGCCTCCCACTCCGCCTCCTTACCCACCTACCTGCCTTCCTTCCCACCTCCTCCTTCCTACCTACCCTTGCCTTCCTTCCCACCTGCCTGCCTCCCACCCGCTCCTGCCTCCCACACCCACCTGCCTTCCCACCTCCTCCCACCCACCCACCTGCCTCCTTCCCACCACCTCCCGCCTTCCTTCCTTCCTTCCCACCCACCTACCCACCTGCCTCCTTCCTTCCACCCACCCACCTACCCGCCTCCTTCCTTCCTTCCCCACCTGCCCTCCTCCTTCCCACCCATCCTACCTGCCTCCTTCCTTCCTACCCTACCTCTTCCTGCCCTACTCACCCACCGCCTCCTTACCCACCTCCCGCCTTCCTTCCCACTCCACCCTAGCCTCCACCTGCCTTCCCCACCTCCACCCACCCACCCGCCTCCTCCCACCCACCTGCCCTCCCTCCTCCCCGCCCCCTCCCACCACTCCACTCCACCCACCTCCTTCCCGCCCGCCTCCGCCCGGCCCGCCTCCTTCCCTCCCTTCCTCCCACCTTCCCACTCCCACCCACCCACCCTCCCACCCTCGCCCACCTTCCCACCCACCCGCCCTCCCACCTTCCCACCTCCGCCTCCCACCTGCTCCACCTGCCTCCCACTCCACCCACCCTGCCTGCCCCACCTGCCTGCCCTGCCTTCCTAGCTTCCTGTCATCCTAATTGCATGCGTACTTGCCTGCCTGCCTACTAGCAGTGCTGCCTACCACTGCTTTCCTAGGTACCTTGCAACGCTGCCTACTTCTACTTTCCTAGGTACCTGCCTGCAATACTGTCTACCTGCTTTTCTAGCTACTTGCAACGTTATCTACGTGCTTGATTGCCTAGTTAGCAGCATAGATGACTGCCTAGCTGCCTGCATGAATGCCAGCCTGCTTGCTTATCTGCCTGCTTGATACCTGCCTAGGTGTCTGCCTTCCAGCCTGCCTGATGATGGACCCCGGGATTTGTCGTCTGTCAAGCAGATGATCGAGTTTTTTATTACTAATTAATTAACTGCACGTTAAGTAGGAAACACATGCGAGTGTTAGTGACAGTGTGAAATGATTTTGTAGTGAAGGTTAGAGAGGTGTGGGTGGCAGTGGGTATGGTGGTTTCCGAGCGTGTGCAAGGTGTGTAGGGAAGGTTTGTAGTCGTTTGGGGTCAGTGCTTATCAGTCACGCCTGTCCACGTGTAGGAATATCCGGGTTCCAGTGTTGCAGTTCATCCATCCTCCCCCACACACCTTAGTATGTTCACCCGCCCCCTCCGTCCACTCCCCCTCCTCTCCCATGAATGTTCCTCACCTTGCCGACCTCAGCCTCTCCCGGCCCGCTTCTACCTGCCCCCTCTTTATTTATTTATTTATTTATTTATTTATTTTATGTCTTTGCAAACAGTACATTGAGATTTTGTATTAACAATGGTGGGTTGCAATGCAAAGAGAGCCTCTATTATGCCTAGACATTATGGGCCAACTTAACATTATTGGCTTACTGACTACTTAACACTAAGGATTATATCATAGTTGTACAGTAGGATAGTAATTATTTCATAGTTGAACAGTTGATTATTAATCACAAGTGAATCGAAATTTGTATAAGACAAAATATAAATTCATCTATTCAAAAATGCTTTTTGTGAAAACAATGATTCAGTTTTCCTTCCTGATTTCCTCTGCTTGTCCCTCCCTCTGCTGGTGACCTCCATCTTACCATGCTGTAAATCTTTCCCCTCTTAGGTTTAAATACACAGTTATACTGTTATTGTCATGGTTAGATAGCTTGATAACAAGCACTTTTCTGAGATGCTAAGTCTTGATGGCACTCTTGAAGACATTGTACGCGCCACACTGGTATATAGCTCTACACTAACGAACACACTTACGGTTGGGAAATTGCACCATCCCATTTTTTCTTCTACCGAAAATAAAAAGTATTTGTAGAAGGTGTGATCGGTGTTATCCCTGAGGGAGTCGAGGTCGTCTTTTGTGTGGACGGTCTACCGTGTACTGCACTGTCTACTCCTGGGGTAGCTTTTCCTAGGCTTCAGATAGCAGTGAGCAACATCATGGAGTTGGCTGTTTCTGAAGGATACCAGTTTTCCACTCAGACGTTGGTTGATTATTTTACCTGATCCTGTTACTACTTGATACTACTACTACTACTACTACTACTACTACTACTACTACTACTACTACTGCTACTACTTACTAGCCAAAGAACTAGTGGTGTTGCTTTGCTGTGATCTCCGGTGAGAATTCGAACACAGTTCGCAAACCTATCTCAGTGTCCCGCAGAGCTCCGCACTGATCTCGTGCTGATAGCTGGCCTAGTTGGATCTCGGTTTACTATATAATAAAATTCCCAGTGTGTTCTGTTTGCCTAGCCCAGGATACTTCTGTTCATACTGTTGTTTAAAAGATCAGATTCAGGAGTGGATGACCAGGAAAATAACTAAGCAGATGCCGAGGGCAAACGCTGAGATTTCGAGTTCAGTGACTTCAAAGGACACATGTCCTTGAGAAGTTGAGTCAGGTAGGCGCTATAGGAATGAAAGAAGCTATATACAGGGCTTCAGCAGGAATCAGCACCTTGAGACTACTGTTGACTGAGGCTTCGTCACGCACCTCACGCACAGTCTACTGTCGACTGAGGCTTGGACACACCTCACCCACAGTCTCATGTTTTGCAAGAGCTGCTTCCCGCTGTTTGTAGCTTGTAGTGTTGCAGCTTACTATCAAACACAGTTTTGTTTACAACTTGTAGCTCTTTATTTCGTTATGTTTATAATTATCAAGGGTCATGTGGGAATCTCTAGAGCAATTTACTGTTTTTTTTTTTAACTGATGCCTGTCATTTTCACTTCGTGTATATTTGTTTTTATCCATACCAGTAGTTTTTGATTGCTAATTCTACCTTGGCTGTTTTTGTGTTAGATTTTTGTTTTGTTTTTACTTAGTGCTGAATGGTTTATTTGGTCAGTGCTTATACAGTATTTCAAATGTATCTACTTTTTCCGATTTACCTCCATCCTTCACTATTTACCGATACCCTTCTTCCATTCACTCCTTCCTCTGTTGTTCGTTCTGCGTTTTATTCAATATTTGCCCATCCATTTATCTTCTTTATTCGTCCTGAATACCATAACATTTCATTTTTGTTCGTTCTACATCCTTACATTCTTAAGCCCTCTTGTTTTCCCTTCTTTCTCGTGACTTGGGTCCCTCTCCTCTCCCTCTTGTCTGAATGACGTGGCTAACTTTCCCACATTCTTGTTGTGCCGAGTCATCAGTAGAAGTTCCCAGCTTTATGTACTTGCTATATAAAATGGTTCGGTTGGCCTTGATGTCCCGTGTAGGCGTGGTGTTGACATGGCGTGAGTGTTTGTACAGCCGGAGCTGTTTATTTGCCTCTGTTGTACCCGAGTATCTGTCTACCCGTGTTTTACCCCGAGTACCTGTGTGCCTGTTTTACCCCGATTGCCTGTCTACCCGTGTTTTACCCCGATTGCCTGTCTACCCGTGTTTTACCCCGAGTACATGTCTACCGTGATGTGAACACAGTTATGGCCTTGTGTAACTGCTCTTCGGGTGATCCGTTGCCACTATTCCAGTAACCGTTTTCTAACCGCCACTCAGGAAAATCCTCTTCTATACGTGTTTAAGTATTTGTGTTACTTTGATAATGTTGAAAGTATAACATACATGACTTCAGGCACGTTCACTCGCTCACCCTGAAACTTAACATGTTAGACTGACATGATTTCTGTTGTTAAATTTCTTTACTTGTGTGTTGTGTGATGCAGTGTTGTAATGAACCCATTACTGATTCTTGTCGGTGTTGCAGGTACGTGTGTTGCAGCCAGAGGTTGCATACCAACTGCTGAATTCACGCTCAGACATGTTTTGGATCCACCCGTAAAGCAAGTAGGTAGTGTCAGTATAATTGAAAATAGTATAAAATACCGACAGGTTGTCGATTAAGGCATATGTGCAACAGTTGGGTATCTTTGTTGATGAAACGTTTCGCCTACACAGTAGGCTTTTTCAGTCAAATACAAAGGTAGTATTAGTAATGAAATAAAGATATTAATTCATCAACCTTAATGAAAAAAGTATTTGAGGTGGTCAGTCCCTCAGTCTGGAGAAGAGTGCAGCTCCATGGTCTGAACCAGCCCACTCAGCTGAACTCTTCTCCAGCCTGACTGACCACCTCAGGCACTTATCTACGGATTATCTTGCCGCCTCCCACTCTTAACGCTGAATTAGTTTCCGTCTCCAGTATAGACAGTGTACCAGTTGATCCACCATCTAAAGAAAGGTAAGAATCGTCTCAAAAGGGTTGGAGACAGGGGGTAAAGGAAGTTTTGAGTGCCAGGAGCTTGAACATACACCAGGCTTGTGTATGAGCAAGCTTGGAAATAAGTGTTTTTGGTGACCTGGTGTGCTGTTGGAGTGTAGGTAAGGTAATATTAAGAGTTATGGGGACCGGTTAGCAGGACCTGAGTCCTGGAGGTAGAAAGTACAGTGCCTGCACACTAAAGGGGGAGATGATACTTCAATTTTAAAGGGTCATCTGAACTATGATATGAGCACACTTCTGGCAGGAAAGCGATTAAATGAATGACTGTGAATGTGTCTTTCGTTCTAAAGTGAGAGATTGGAGGAAGTGTAAACTAGATCCCGTGAATCCTACTACTAGCAGATATCACAGATATTGCCGGATCTGGTGTAGAAATCTTAGGATGTGCTAGATCAAGTGAGTTGCGGTGGCTATGTGGGCCAGCGCCGCCAACAGCAAAAGTCTGATTGAACAGGTAATCAACAGAGAAGGTTGGTCTCGGGCCTGCCTGCGAGGGTAGAAAATGAAAAAAAAAAACTCCAATCATAGGTTTATCACAGTATGTTACACCCAGATCCCTTCTTTCCTGACCTCAAGTGTGCGCCCACGACACTTGTTCCGTCTAGTGAAAAATATTAAAAAAAAAAAATCGTGTAATTAGCTAGGAAATCAGCCATAACCTTTACGTGTACTCTCATCACTGGGGTCAGTAATAACAGCTAAACGTTGCTCCAGTTCGTTACCCTAGTAGGAATTGTATTTATGTTGGTAGAAATACCAACAAAATGTTAGGTAAAAAGGACTCAAGAGCAACTAATGTGACATTTTGTGGCAATGTTTCGCTTTCCAGGAGCTTGACAAAGCTCCTGGAAAGCTCAGCCTTTCCGCTGAAGACTGTCTTCTGTTTCTGTAATATAAATAATTATTTTCTCGGAGAAAACGTACTGAACAGATAATTACTTTTGGGAGAGGGTCAACAAAAATGGTTCATTGCAGTGACTTTTAATTGAAACTTAGTTTGATATGTTTATTACATCACTGTTTTTGGAACAGTCTTAAATTACGGTATTGTTAAGTCTAGTGTTGGTGTACTTGTGGTCTTTTACAACTCCGAATATACAAGTGTACAAGCGCTGGTAGTAAATGAGGACGGTACGTAGATCACAGCAGAGGCAACAGAGCAATTGCAAGGGGCAGCTGCAGTCCGCGCGCCTCCCTCCCTCAGAGAGTAACACCACACGTCTAGAACTGACGTCTAGAATACAAGATCTTCTGCCTTTAATTACTGAACTGAAGAAAATAATATTTTTTGTGGTTTTTGTGACTTGAAGACTTTGTAGTATAAAAGAACTTCGGCTGGCATGTTCCTTCATTATAGTTGTTGTAACTAATTCTGAAAGTTGCCAAAATCTCTGCTTTATCGTTTTGATTTCTCTGCCATGTTTCATATAAATCCAGACAGTACATATACAAAGATTACATTAATCTATATCCCAAGAACACCCTCCATGTAGACTCCAGGTAAATAACCAAGACAGTTGGAGAAATTTAGATATAAACGTGCACACTGAAGACCTGATTTAGCAAAAGTTAGTGGAACAAATCCCAGGTAGTCGCCGAGGCAAAAACTTTGGGTAACTTTAAATATAGGTGGGACGCGTATATGGGTAGTTGTGGTTAAGTGAGAGGTAGACATGCCCAGTGTGGGCCAGTAGGCCTACTGCCGTGTTCCTTCATTATGATGTTCGTATAGCTTGTAAAGCACAATGGTAGGACGAGGATCAGTGCCAGGGTAACAAAATAATTCTGTATTTGAACTTGTAATATTTTCCAATTTTGCTCATTGCCTCTTCAGAATTTGTTGAAGTTAAAAGTACAAGAACTGTAATATTATGACATAACAAATATTGATATATGGGTATATTTAAGTTAAAATGACAAGTTAACAAATACCAAAATGTAACTAAGTTAACAATATCAAGTTAGCAAAACAAATTGTGTGAAACATCATCCAGTTTCAAGAACTCTGGTCAAGGACTTGCATATGCTTGGGAAAAGTAAATTACTGTATAGGTACCTTCCATTACGTAATTTGTATGGTTCCTTAATTTGTATAATATATTTTGTACTTGCCTTTTGAAAGATTTTAGTAATTTTACATAAAATAGTTGGTATTAAATTTCATTTGTTAAAATTGGACAACTTTTCCTCCAAAAGTATTAAATTTGGTTTGGAAAGTTTGTCAGTCAAATCGTGAAAAAAAAATGTATCGTATATTAACAGGTAATGTATTTGTCTTGGTAAGATTTGGTTAGTTCGGTTATCTCTACTTGATAAATGAATATTTAGTAATTTAACTAGTATGATAGTTGCTACTGTATGGAATGAGGGAAATTCTGTAACAGTACTGGGCAAAATCAGATCATTCAGTCGAGTGAAAGTTCATTGTACGAGAGGATGTCAGATCTCCCGTTCAAGGATCACAACAGTGTTGCTGTCACTACTATAAGTAAAATGATATATTGGATAAGTAGAATGGTCAGAACAAGAGATGCTGAGCCAGTGATGATAATCTACAAGTCACTTGTCTCCAGGCTATTCTAACGGCCTTTGTCACAGGTGATTGCTGAGCTGGAAAACGTACAGAACCTACACTTAATCAACCATCTGAACTTCTGGGAACACTTGAATTGTGTGTATGTGTATTATATTTATACACCTATACACAAATGAATGTGTTATATTTATACATATACACAAATGTGTGTGAGAGAGAATCCCTCTTCCAACCATACTATAAAGGATCATAAGCAACACTCCAATCAGGAAATTCTTTGACCTGGAAAGATTGACGAGAGGCAGCCACAATCTACGGTTATCATGTAGACACTACTGTTTTAAAACAGTCTGGTCTATGGACATGGTTATTCAGGATATATGATCTTGATCTCTAATATTTTCAGGTTAGAGCTAGTCCACAGGCAGGGTTGCTCAGAATATAGCATCTTAGGCTCTACAGCAGGTGTGAGCCAGGGTGGTGGTCCCTCCACTGTTTTTACTTCGGGTGTATCAGCTTAAACTTAAGACTGCTCAACTCTGCCAAACTTTACGCCGGCTTTGAAGTAGTGAGTGATACATTTAAGTTTATGAAGATGAACTAGGACGCTTGGGTGAGGCCTGGCCCTCTGTGCACTCAGTGGCACAAGTACTGCTGCACTCTGGCATTCACATGTACTGGTGCACTCACCAGCACTCCGATACAGTGGCACTCTAGCACACTCACAGGTTGGTACAGGAGCAAAGATTGTCCATTTAAACATAAATTAGCGAGTATAAATTGCTTAGAGAGAGCAAGCACGCGCGCGCGCGCGCACACACACACACACACACACACACACACACACACACACACACACACACACACACACACACACACACACACACACACACACACACACACACACACACACACACATGGTTATTCAGGATAGATTGAGGTGCTGAAGACAGATGAATCACAGGGATGTTAGGAAGTATTTCTTCAGCCACAGAGTAGTCAGTAAGTGGAATAGTTTGGGAAGCGATGTAGTGGAGGCAGGATCCATACATAGCTTTAAGCAGAGGTATGATAAAGCTCACGGCTCAGGGAGAGTGACCTAGTGGCGATCAGTGAAGAGGCGGGGCCAGGAGCTCGGACTCGACCCCCGCAACCTCAACTAGGTGAGTACATACACATTCACCGGTACTTTGGCAGACTGTGCATAGAATTCTGCGGTAAAGTAGTGACGGTTGTCTACAGAGGGACGGTTTTTTTATTGTCATTTGCAGAGGGACTCTTCTGTCATTTAATAGCGAGATAGTTCACAGTTCGTACGATGACTACAACTGAGGCTTGCTGGTGATGTTGGGGTTGTCTGGGTTATAGACTTTAGAGACACTGAGGGTAAGAATTTGAGGTGCTGTAGAGGTGTGAGGGAAGAGAAGAGAAGGCTAGAGGTGTGGAAGGAGCAGGGAGTAAGGGATGGGCAGGGCAGCGTGTGAGGGGGGAGGAGTGAAGGTGGGCTTGGAGAGGGAGATGGAAATGCTCCTGGGTGGTGACTGTGAGAAATAGGAATAAAGATGGGCGTTATATTTTCATCAGTTGTGCTCCAGCCTCCATCACAGCAGCCAGAGAGTCGTCATTCATCTGGGTTCAGGGCGGGACGAGAGGGGGAGGGAGGGAGGGAGATGATGGCAGTCGGAACCGACACCATTTATATCTGGAACGTCCGGTGGATTGTCCTGTGATAGCGGTGGAGTGAGCCATTATTGGTGGTGGTGGTGGTGGTGCTGCTGCTGCGTCCATCCGGGTAGTGCCGGGAAGTGGAGCCGCTGTACTGGATTTTGTTGGTTTCAAGCAAAATTCGTAGTTGTCACACGGATAACCGGATCTTATCTACACCAAGCCATGACACAGGATGTGCATGTCTCTGAATATTTTTCTTATTGTTGGATTGTAAGATCCCTTAACAAATGATTGGTATTCAGTAAAGTATGTCTTGATGATTATTCTGTGGAATAGTCTTCCGGATCACGCGAGCGAGAGGGATGATTGTGATGATGTATATTATCATGGTCAGATACGAGAGAGGAATGACCCAGTGGCGTGCAGTGCCAGCTCTAGTGAACAGTGTTTAGTATTGGCAACAAATGTAGTGATGTTAGGCGTAATGGACGTAGATCAAGGTGACACTTACGAATGTGGCAATCATCGGAAATGTTCATTGTCCAATAACATATTCTGTGCTGCCACTGGAAAATAATGGTTAACGAAATAGTTACTTAAGTGCTACTACGATGTAGTAGAGAACAAAATGCTGACAAAAAGGAAAGCTGGAAAAGTGGGTAGATGGGTATTTAATTTCTTAAGATATAAAACCCAAAGATGAATAGTAAACAAAGTGAAATCAAAAGATGTCTTATTGGAAAACTGTTCCCTAAGGCACAGTACTTGTCCCAGTACTCTCATAATTATATCCGATATAGAAATAGAAATCATAACTCTTGTTATCCTTTTGCTAACGACATTAGAATTTATGAGAGCGATATCCACTGAGGACACGGCAAACCTCCAAGCTGATACAAACCAAGTATTCCAGTGGGCCACTGAAAACATTGTGATGTTCATTGTCACAGCAGATTAGAATAACTTCACCAGGTGTTGATAATGTTAGCAGATGTCACACGAAGGATTACAACAGTGTTATCACAGCCGCGAGGAAAATGATAACCTTGAACCTTTACAGCAAGGGACGCCAAGCCAATAATGGTTTCTATGCAAGCCACCCATTCTCTCTAGTCTGGGATATTGCCCCATTCAAGACAGGCGAAATTGCAGAACTGGAGAATATAGAGAACCTTGGCTGCTCACATAAGCTTAGTCAGCACCTAAATTAATTGGAATACTTATTCTTCGTGAGCGAGAAAATTTCATTATAATTTACACCTGTAAAATTCTAGAAAAATAAGTCCCAAATCTGCACATCGATACCCTCCCTCCCCTCCTCCTCTTGGAAAGGGGCGACGGATACGGTACAAAATTCATTCAGTGAATAACAGGGGCGCTGTGAATGTACTGGGATAATGACCAAAAGGCTATTGGCCATCTTCAAGAGGAAACGTAAGTTCGTCATATCCTGTCCAGCCAGACGGTGATGCATACGTTAATCTGTGTGCGGCTAACACCAGTAGCCTGGTCGATCAGGCCAGCAACCAAGATGACGACCCCCCCCGAAACCGTCTAAAGGTAAGGCATAACCTTAGTGTATGAGTGTGTGTGTGTGTGTATGAGTGTGTGTGCGTGTGTGTGTGTGTGTGTGTGTGTGTGTGTGTGTGTGTGTGTGTGTGTGTGTGTGTGTGTGTGTGTGTGTGTGTGTGTGTGTGTGTGTGAGAGAGAGAGAGAGAGAGACTCAGCAATCAACATTTGCACCAATAACTCACTACAGTTGTGACCGGGTGTAGAAGTGTGAATTGCTCATTACTCTAAAATTTGTTCATGATTGCAGCCATGTATAAACGTAAGTAACCATTCTTACAGTATTCATTACCTTTGTAACTTGTGAGTTCATTACCTTGTACCTAGTTCAGCCATCAAAACTTTGGAGCCCGGTCCCTGGACCCATTGTGTACCTCTGTAATCTGTAAATACCTTTGTAACTTGTCATGATTGTGACTAGACCTACCTGGAGTTCATTACCTTTGTAAATTGTGAGTTCATTACCTTTGTAAATTGTGAATTCATTACCTCTGTAACTTGCTCAGCTATCAAAACTTTGAGGCCCAGTCCCTGGACCCATTATGTACCTCTGTAATCTTTTGACTACCGCCCACAGGATGGGTATGGGGTGCATAATAAACATATTAAACTAACTAAGTACATTTACAGCCACCTTGGTGGTAGAAGCGAGGAGTTGCAAAAGGATATCAAACCGTATGTAACCACACAAATGTTTTGCTATTGCTGTGCTGCGACGTTAACTGATTTTCTGGAGAACAGACTATTTCTTGACTGGTGGTGGAGGTGGGGACATTGATGGAGCATCTACAATCTTCCGTTATTCTGCAGGTGTGTGGGCTCCCAGATCTAGCCTGGCAGACGGTGCCACATTTTGCATGAAAATCATTTTAACTAAGCATTCCTGGTTAGCTTGTAAAGAAAGGCGATGTTCGTACATAACTTCAGAATAAGTTGTTGCTGACTAGTATGGAGAACATCCCATAAAATACAAGTTTTGTCTAAATTAGTCTTTTGAAAAAAAATCAGTAATAATATTTTAGGGAATACTAAATCTTCTTAGACAGGAGTATAGTTGCTGATGCAACATGTCTGGCACTGCCTCTGGGAGATGATTATTTGAGACTGGCATTGATGTTATATTATTCTACCATGAATAAACTGATTTTAAAATCAGTACTCGTATGTCAAGAGGAATGTGTTCGTGCAGTGTGACAAGTCATTGCATCAGAAGGTAAATCAGTGT
The DNA here is from genome assembly GCF_038502225.1 of Cherax quadricarinatus. Taxonomy (NCBI): domain Eukaryota; kingdom Metazoa; phylum Arthropoda; class Malacostraca; order Decapoda; family Parastacidae; genus Cherax; species Cherax quadricarinatus. Next base: position 50,657,224 of record NC_091304.1, read on the forward strand.
CAAAATATATACATTTGTCTAGTGAGATCCTGTTATCTTGTCTTGAAATGCAATATCATATTCAGAGACGAGAAGTAAACTTTGATTTAGAATATAAATTTTGAGTTTGCATTGAACCTACTAAACGGTGAGAGATTTCATGATGTCCTGTCTAATTTGACTGAATTCTCATTTAGGATATTTGATGAGTTTTTCCTGTATCCCCGCCTTGATCACCTAGGCCTTTGTTACCTGTTTAAAGTTTGGCTTACACCTGGCAAGCCAGCTGCTGCTCCGTCTCTGTTGAGGAGAGAGGGAGAGCGCTTCATAGTGTGAGGCTTCCTGCGATGTTTAATCTTTGTATGTTAGCTGTTCTTCTAATTATGGCCTTGATATGCTCGCGGTCAGAGAAGTTGGCTCCTCTCCGTGTCCTCCTTGGGCAATGCCTGATGTCCTCCTTTTGTAAGCAGTGGATGAAAACCTCCCTTGAGTGAAGAACCCCAGTGATGCCTTTGGCTGGTTTCTTGGAAGATGGTCTTATCCATGTTTCAAGGTAAAATGGTTTTACTGATGGATCATAGAGGAAGGGTGGTTTTGGCTTTGCAGTAGTCGCCGGGAAGGACTCGTATTGGGCAGTTATCAAACGAGTCCTTTGTACTCAATGTGGAGCTCCTCGCAAACCAGATATCTGGCTTAGTTGGATCTTTGGGCCCGGTATGCTTTTGTCGACCTTGTGGTCCATGTTTGGCACAAGGACGCGGGGCTGTCTTGGTGCCCGGGCAATACTGGTGCTCTGAATAATGAACAGGAAGATGCCATGGCATTGGCTGCTACAGTAAGCTAACTCTGTAGCAGACTTGTGCCTGGGAAATTTATGGATCACATACACAGATACGTCCATGGGAAGCGGCGGACCTGGTGGGCCCTACAGACGAGAAGCAAGCTATACTGTTTTCAGCAAGACGTTGGTGTTTAGACACATTCTTTAATAAGAAATTTTTACTTTAAGATGACTGCCAGTTGAGGATCGAGCACGCACATATCTTTCATTGTCCCATTTCAAAGTTCTTCCTTCCTCTCCCTTTCTCCCTCCTCTGTGTACCTTGTGGCATGTAACTGACACTTGAACACATTTTAATTATTGGCTAACGACCTAAGCTGACATCATAGTTTTTATAATATCGGGGGTGCCTGGGAAGTTTTAAGAATGTTTATACATTAGCAACGTCATGGGATTTGAACCTGATGCTGGTAATTTTTAATGTGCTGTGTTTTATTCATGCTAGTAGCGTTTTTGCTAATTTTATCTTGGATATGCCCAAGATCGTTGAATAATTACTTGTCAGAGCTCTTCTAATTTCAAAGCCACCTGCGTACTTGTACATATATTTTGACGGGGGTATATGATGTGTGCCCAGGGCGTACACACTTTAATCCTGCCCTGCCTACGAGCCACGGTTGATAGTGCGTTATCAGAGACCTGATTTCAGGCCGAGCTGTACTGGTTGTAAAGCACCAAACTCTACAGATCAGTATATCAGCGTATGCTACACTGCAGAGCAGATCACATACATGCTCGGAGAACAACCAGCGAAGAGGCAGGGTAGACTAGTGCTGGCCTTGCAAGGAGGGAAGGGAGTGTCAAACTTCTTTAATTACTTTTTCAACTTATCAGCCTCTGGGGTCTACAGGAAACACAGGTGGAGTTTCCTACTGCCAGGCTTAATCTATCACCTCTCCACTACGCTGGGTAACAACTCTAGTAAGAGAGTTTGACCTTTAAGCATAATTGGGTTCGTTAGAAGTGTGCGGTTAACATATTCTGTAATGTACTGTGGCAACAGAGGTAATAATGTTTGTCACATTTTATCACAGAATAGGTCTTGTACATAGCGTAATAAAGGACTAATGAAATGTCAGCTTAACATAAGATTTTCTTCTGATATTTAACCCAGAAGGTTAGCCACCCAGGATAAAATAGTCAGTGAGTCATCGAGAACTGTGTTTTATTTCCATTAGGGTTTACCTACCTGGAGGTAGGTTGGGTCCTTTAATCTGCTTCCCCAGGATGCGACCCAGAACAGTCGACCGACAACGATGTAAGGAAACGTGCGCAACATTTCACCCATGCCGAGTAGTAGTCCCCGGTTCCTCATTGAGAGAGCTACCGTGTTATACTGTGTGTTAAGAAGCTACAGTATCCTCGAGGAGCAGCGTTTAGAGCTTGGGAGGATGATGCTTCTTGCTTAGAGTGGGAAGAGAGAGAATAAATAACAAGCATCCTAGACTAAATAACAAGTGTCCTAGACTAAATATCAAGCATCGTTTCTCGGCTTACAGGATATATTTTCCATTTCGTGAAAATTTGGACTGTGGCTTCGTTTGGCTGACCTCTTGTTGAAGTAGTGGATCACTTTGTTGACTGTGAAGTGATTTGAAAATGAAACTAATTTTTAAATGTTTTTTATAAATTTTAATTTTGGCTGGCCGCCTGAGGTCTTTGATATGGAATGATTTATGGATATATATATATATATATATATATATATATATATATATATATATATATATATATATATATATATATATATATTATTTATTATAATAACGCATTTTGTACTAAATATTTGTTATCGTACTAGTAATGGAGACAGGCCAGTATATTATTGGCAATGTTGGCAATACCTTGAGAATTGGCGTTACCACTTGATACACCAGTGTTTATGAGTAGTCAAGTGGAACTAGACCTGCAGTGTTGTTAAAATAATACTCGCCCTCCCATCTGTCACTCACGGCCTTCTAGCCCTGACAACACCCACCACCCGTCCTACCTACCAAACCCACCCAATCCTTGCTGCCGCCCACCCTCGGCTCGCCTACCTGCTGTCCTTGGTACATGAGTGAGTGTAGGAGTCTGCTTCAGTGTCCCAGCCTTTCACCACATTGTCATTCTCGTACTACTGTTTACCACTTCTGCACTGTTATCTTCCTCCCCTACACTGCTGTCTTCCTTCCCTACATTGCTGTCTTCCTCCCCTACACTGCTGTCTTCCTCCCCTACACTGCTGTGTGTCTTCCTTCCCTACACTGTTGTCTGCCTCCCCTACACTGCTGTGTGTCTGCCTCCCCTACACTGCTGTGTGTCTGCCTCCCCTACACTGCTGTGTGTCTGCCTCCCCTACACTGCTGTGTCTTCCTCCCCTACACTGCTGTGTGTCATCCTCCCCTACACTGCTGTGTGTCATCCTCCCCTACACTGCTGTGTGTCATCCTCCCCTACACTGCTGTGTGTCTGCCTCCCCTACACTGCTGTGTGTCTGCCTCCCCTACACTGCTCCCCTACACTGCTGTGTGTCTGCCTCCCCTACACTGCTGTGTCTGCCTCCCCTACACTGCTGTCTGCCTCCCCTACACTGCTGTGTCCTTTTCCTTCCATACACTGTTGTCTGCCTGCCCTACACTGTTGTCTGCCTCCCCTACACTGCTGTGTGTCTGCCTCCCCTACACTGTTGTGTGTCTGCCTCCCCTACACTGCTGTGTGTCTGCCTCCCCTACACTGCTGTGTGTCTGCCTCCCCTACACTGCTGTGTGTGTCTGCCTCCCCTACACTGCCGTGTCTGCCTCCCCTACCCTGCTGTCTGCCTCCCCTACACTGCTGTGTGTCTGCCTCCCCTACACTGCTGTGTGTCTGCCTCCCCTACACTGCTGTGTGTCTGCCTCCCCTACACTGCTGTGTGTCTGCCTACACTGCTGTGTGTCTGCCTCCCCTACACTGCTGTGTCTGCCTCCCCTACACTGCTGTCTGCCTCCCCTACACTGCTGTGTCCTTTTCCTTCCCTACACTGTTGTCTGCCTCCCCTACACTGCTGTGTCTGCCTCCCCTACACTGCTGTGTGTCTGCCTCCCCTACACTGTTGTGTGTCTGCCTCCCCTACACTGCTGTGTGTCTGCCTCCCCTACACTGCTGTGTGTCTGCCTCCCCTACACTGCTGTGTGTGTGCCTCCCCTACACTGCTGTGTCTGCCTCCCCTACACTGCTGTCTGCCTCCCCTACACTGCTGTGTCCTTTTCCTTCCCTACTCTGTTGTCTGCCTCCCCTACACTGCTGTGTCTTTTCCTCCCCTACACTGCTGTGTCTTTTCCTCCCCTACACTGCTGTGTGTCTGCCTCCCCTACACTGCTGTGTGTCTGCCTCCCCTACACTGCTGTGTGTCTGCCTCCCCTACACTGCTGTGTGTCTGCCTCCCCTACACTGCTGTGTGTCTGCCTCCCCTACACTGCTGTGTGTCTGCCTCCCCTACACTGCTGTGTGTCTGCCTCCCCTACACTGCTGTGTGTCTGCCTCCCCTACACTGCTGTGTGTCTGCCTCCCCTACACTGCTGTGTGTCTGCCTCCCCTACACTGCTGTGTGTCTGCCTCCCCTACACTGCTGTGTCTTCCTCCCCTACACTGCTGTGTCTTCCTCCCCTACACTGCTGTGTCTTCCTCCCCTACACTGCTGTGTCTTCCTCCCCTACACTGCTGTGTCTTCCTCCCCTACACTGCTGTGTCTTCCTCCCCTACACTGCTGTGTCTTCCTCCCCTACACTGCTGTGTCTTCCTCCCCTACACTGCTGTGTCTTCCTCCCCTGCACTGCTGTGTCTTCCTCCCCTACACTGCTGTGTCTTCCTCCCCTACACTGCTGTGTCTTCCTCCCCTACACTGCTGTGTCTTCCTCCCCTACACTGCTGTGTCTTCCTCCCCTACACTGCTGTGTCTTCCTCCCCTACGCTGCTGTCTTCCTCCCCTACGCTGCTGTCTTCCCTACGCTGCTGTCTTCCCTACACTGCTGTCTTCCTCCCCTACACTGCTGTCTTCCTCCCCTACATTGTTGTCTGCCTCCCCTACACTGCTATCTGCCTCCCCTACACTGCTGTCTCCCTCCCCTACACTGCTGTCTCCCTCCCCTACACTGCTGTCTGCCTCCCCTACACTGCTGTCTGCCTCCCCTACACTGCTGTCTGCCTCCCCTACACTGCTGTCTGCCTCCCCTACACTGCTGTCTGCCTCCCCTACACTGCACGTATCGCTTGAAAATATTGACCGTCGTGGTGCAATCTCCTAATTGTGATTGGAGGAGTCGATTCACGGCTCCTGGTCCTGCTTTTCCACTCGCTGTTGCTGGGTTCTCTCTTGGCTGCGTGAGTCATATCATACCTATTCTTCAAACTATGTATGGATCCTGCCTCTACCACTTCGGTGTCTAGGTCTTTCCACTTCCTGACCACTCCAAGGCTAAAGAAGTAATTGATAACATTCCTACATGGGCGTGACCATAGGGTAGGTGTGACCCAGTGACCATGGCGTGGGCGTGACTTGGTGTGGGCGTGACGGATCATAACGTGGGCGTAGGTGTGACAGTGTCCTTATGGAAGGTGTTGGGTTGGCCCTTGCTCAGCAGTGTTGGGTCATACTAGCAGGGTTTTGATCCTCTGCTTAACTCGTGGGGTGTGTGTGTGTACTCACCTAATTGTACTCACCTAATTGTGGTTGCAGGGGTCGAGTCTTAGCTCCTGGCCCCGCCTCTTCACCGGTTGCTACTGGGCCCTCTCTCTCCCCGCTCCATGAGCTTTATCAAACCTCGTCTTAAAACTGTGTATGGTTCCTGCCTCCACTACGTCATTTTCTAGGCTATTCCACTGCCTTACAACTCTATGACTGAAGAAATACTTCCTAATTTCTCTGACTCATTTGTGTCTTCAACTTCCAGTTGTGACCTCTTGTTTCTGTGTCCCCTCCCTGGAACATCCTGTCTTTGTCCACCTTGTCTATTCCACGCAGTATTTTATATGTCGTTATCATGTCTCCCCTGACCCTCCTGTCCTCCAGTGTCGTCAGGCCGATTTCACTTAATCTTTCTTCATAGGACATTCCCCTTAGCTCTGGAACTAACCTTGTGGCAAACCTTTGTATTTTCTCTAGTTTCTTGACGTGCTTTATCAAGTGCGGGTTCCAAACAGGTGCTGCATACTCCAGTATGGGCCTGACATACACGGTGTACAGTGTCTTGAACGATTCCTTACTTAGGTATCGGAATGCTGTTCTCAGGTTTGCCAGGCGCCCATATGCTGCAGCAGTTATCTGATTGATGTGTGCGGAGACATGCTCGGTGTTATACTCACCTCAAGATCTTGCTCTTGAGTGAGGTTTGCAGTCTTTGGCCACCCCTATACTCTGTCTGTGGTCTTCTGTGCCCTTCCCCTATCTTCATGACTTTGCATTTGGCAGGATTAAATTCGAGAAGCCATTTGCTGGACCAGGTGTCCAGTCTGTCCAGGTCTCTTTGAAGTCCTGCCTGGTCCTCATCAGATTTAATTCTCCTCATTAACTTCACATCATCTGCAAACAGAGACACTTCTGAGTCTAACCCTTCCATCATGTCGTTCACATATACCAAAAATAGCACTGGTCCTAGGACCGATCCCTGTGGGACCCCGCTCGTCACAGGTGCCCACTGTGATACATCATTACGTACCATGACTCGTTGTTGCCTCCCTGTCAGGTATTCTCTGATCCATTGCAGTGCCCTTCCTGTTATATGCGCCTGATGCTCTAGCTTCTGCACTAATCTCTTGTGAGGAACTGTGTCAAATGCCTTCTTGCAGTCCAAGAAGATGCAATCAACCCACCCCTCTCTCTCGTGTCTTACTTCTGTTATTTTATCATAAAACTCCAGAAGGTTTGTGACACAGGATTTGCCTTCCGTGAATCCGTGCTGGTTGGCATTTATACTCTTGTTCAGTTCCAGGTGCTCCACCACTCTCCTCCTGATAATCTTCTCCATAATTTTGCATACTATACACGTCAATGACACAGGTCTATAGTTTAGTGCCTCTTTTCTGTCTCCTTTTTTAAAAATGGGAACTACATTTGCCGTCTTCCATACCTCAGGTAGTTGCCCAGTTTCCAGGGACGTGTTGAAGATTGTGGTAAGTGGCACGCACAACATATCTGCTCCCTCTCTAAGGACCCACTTGGAGATGTTGTCCGGTCCCATTGCCTTTGAGGTATCGATGTCCCTTAGCAGTTTCTTCACCTCCTCCTCATCTGTATGTATGTCGTCCAACACTTGTTGGTGTATTCCTTGCTGGTGTCCCCATCTGGTCTGTCCCCCCAGAGTCCTTCCTGTCTCTACTGTAAATACTTCCTTAAATCTCGTGTTGAGCTCCTCACATACCTCTTGATCGTTTCTTGTGAGTTCTCCACCTTCTTTCCTCAGCCTTATCACCTGGTCCTTGACTGTTGTCTTCCTGCTAATGTGGCTATACAGCAGTTTCGAGTCAGATTTGACTTTCGATGCTATGTCGTTTTCATACTGTCGCTGGGCCTCCCTCCTTATCTGTGCATACTCGTTTCTGGCTCTTCTACTAATCTCCTTGTTTTCCTGGGTCCTATGCCTCCTGTACCTTTTCCATTCTCTGTTGCACTTAGTTTTTGCCTCCCTACACCTTCGGGTAAACCAAGGACTCGTTTTGGTCTTCCTATTATTTCTGTTTCCCTTGGGAACAAAACTTTCCTCTGCCTCCATGCACTTTGTTGCCACATATTCCATCATCTCGTTTACTGATTTTCCTACCATTTCTCTGTCCCACTGAACCTCCTGCAGGAAGTTTCTCATACCTGTGTAGTCCCCCCTTTTATAGTTTGGCCTGTCCCCTTCAGTTCCTGTTACCTTCTCCACTTGTAACTCTACTATATAATCAAAACTCAGAACCACGTGATCGCTAGCTCCAAGGGGCCTCTCATAAGTGATGTCTTCAATGTCTGAACTGCTCAGGGTGAACACAAGATCCAGTCTTGCTGGCTCATCCTCCCCTCTCTCTCTGGTTGTGTCCCTGACATGTTGATGCATGAGGTTTTCAAGTACCACATCCATCATCTTGGCTCTCCATGTTTCGGGACCCCCATGTGGCTCCAGGTTTTCCCAGTCGATCTCCCTGTGGTTGAAATCGCCCATTACCAGTAACTTTGCTCTGCTCGAGTGAGCTCTTCTTGCCACCTCAGCCAGTGTGTCCACCATCACCCTGTTGTTTTCTTCGTACTCCTCTCTTGGCCTCCTGCAGTTCTGTGGTGGGTTATACATCACTATACTCTGTCTGCGGTCTTCTTTGTCCCCTCCCCAAATCATCGGTGTTTTATGAGCAGTGCAACCCCTCCTCCCCCTCTACTCCTATCTTTCCTCAGGATCTGATATGTGATTGTGTCTGTTATTGTCTCAGCGAGTTTTGTTTCTGTGACTGCTATGATGTCTGGGGATTTTTCACTGATTCTTTCGTTCCACTCCTCATGCTTATTCATTATTCCATCCGCGTTTGTGTACCAAACTTTGTTTCTTTTCTATCATTGTGGTCATGCAAGAATATTGGGGTTGGGGGAGTGAGAGCCTTGGTGGGGGCCTATATGGGGCTATGGTGTTGGTGGGGTTTGTGATGATGGGGGTGGGGTCAGAATGCCCATAAGGGACAGCTGTTGGGGTGAGGTTTTTGATATGGGGGTTGGTGGCAGAGGGAACAGTGAGTGGGTTGTAGTGCATTGGGAATGTCGCAGTTGGAGTCTTTTGGTGGGAGATTCTGTGTGTGTACCCTCTCTTTCAGTGTAGTCCTTTCTTCTTGTGTTCTGTCGCGGTCGAGGTATACTCTCTGGTACCCCTGTTTGTTCCTCAGTCTTGCTTTCTCTTGCAGAATCCTGGTTCGAACTGATTCTTCCTTGAAAGTTACTCTGACAGGCCGTATCCTTCCACTGTGAAAATTTGTCACCTGTGTGTGTGTGTGTGTGTGTGTGTGTGTGTGTGTGTGGGGTGTGTGCCTGTGTTTGGCGTGTGCATGTATGGCGTGTGCATGTTTGGCGTGTGCATGTATGGCGTGTGGGTATTTAACCATATATTTTGTTTTATATTATCATATTCTGTGAGGGTCTCGCGCGCTCGCACGCTTGTATCCATGTAACCCCTTTTTTTTGTAATTTCTTCTGAGTAAATGAATGATTGTTTAGTGACTTTAGGTGCTTGTCCAGCTCCATCTTGAAGACAGCCGGGGCTTTGGTAATCACCCCCTTATGTATGCTGGGAGGCAGCTGAACAGTCTTGGGACCCTAACACTTGTGTTGTCTCTTAGCATACACTTGGTTATACTTCACGAATACAAACATTTTTGTCCTTAAGAGAGCCAGACTCGCCCATCAAGTTAGTTGGTTGTACTTGCTCTCTTTCACTCTCTCTATCCTCGTCTTTCTCTTTCCATTTGTTTTCTCTCGTATTTTCTTCCTCTATTATTTAAGGTATACTTTCCCCTTCGCCTCTAGTGTCTCCAAGCTTTTCTTTTTCTTTTTAACCTGTGTCTAGGTTTTATTATATTTTCTAAGTTCATTCGTGTTACTTTTATTTAGCTCCATCTAGGAGGAGAAGGACGAAACAGGAACACTAAGTGTGAGAGGTATAGATAAATGAACCGAGATTACTCTATCTCAAGATAAGCGACCTAATGTTAAGAGAGGTGTGTACATGGGTACGTGATGACAGGTGAGTGTACTGGTTCGTGTGTGTGTGTGTGTGGGGGGGGTTGTTTACTCTTGGCCTCATCTTTTATTAAACAAGAACTTCTTGACTGCGAGAGGTAGGTTTGTCTCGTTTTTAACGGAAGATAGAGCCTCCACTGTTTACTATAAATGACGACCTCTAAGAGTACTTCAAATAAGTGTGTTAATAATGGTGTTAGTACTGGTTACCAGTCTGACCCCGGCACTGCTGCAGCACTGTGTACCCTCATTGGGTTTGTATTAAAATGTATCTTATATAGTGTTTTTCCCCACACACTCTTGGCCTTTTCGCTGTTAGTCGTGGGCTATATAATTTTGTCTAATTTATGTTGACACTAGCAGTCTCATACTGCAAGGCTGGCCTCAAGTGACTGTTCTGCCTCCTATGGAGTTACCGCCGGGTTGCACATCTTGTTGCGCTTGTGTTAGTCAGGAAAGCTTGACTTCCACACGGGCTATTCTTAAACAAGTCTTCTCCTGAAATAATTTCTCCTGATGAGTATATCTTGTGTATTTTTACGTAAATTTGGTGTAAGAGATGCAGGTTAGTTTACTCTTAAATTTGTGTTTACGGAGAGTCTTTGCTCCTGGACCCGCCTCGTGATCTATGTTGGTATTTTGAATCCTATCATACCCACTCTTAACACTATTTAGAACTAGTTTCCTCCACTCCACACGCTGTTCATTGCACTTCCCTGCTCGCCTAAGACAAAGGGTACCTACACATTTAGAACTCGTGACATTCATCCACTTACATCGGTAAGATTATAGCATTTACTTTTTCCTGGCATAAATGGTGGGTATATTGCCCCCTTTTCAGTAAATTAAATATTACTTTGGACCTGTGAGTGCAAACACATTATGGATGCGGTTTGTTTAAAGCAGACAATGGACTTAAAATTTTCCTCAAGTCAAAGCAATTGTCTTGTGACAGTAATTAATAATATACAAATGTTAAGATATCAACAAACTGGTAAAGTTTGCAGCAAATCATCCCTTTTTTTAATATATACATCGTATGTTATGATGCAAGTCATTTTTTACGGTGTGAACTGGTGAGTCAGAGGAAGACCTTGATCAAATAATCAGCAGCTACTCTTGAGTGGTGGTTGTAATAACACTGAGACCAGTGTCAGCAGAAATTTTCCTTGATAGATAGAATTCCTCCGACGAATAAAATTTCATCTTGTTAATTAGTCTCTCCTTTCCCATCTCTATCCTCGCCTTCCCAGTTTTTTTCTTCTCGCTCTTCCTTCAATCAATTTAAATGTTATTGTCTTAGCTTCGTATTTTTCATAACTTGGTTGTGTGGTTCTTTACTGCCAGTTTCTTGAAGCAGTTAATGGTGATGGAAGGTAGGTTTAATGCTTGACATTGTAGTAGGCTGTGAGGGTGTGGAATACAGAGCGAGGCAGTGGGGAACATTAACGTGTTTGATGCCCTAATACTAACTGCGTATCCGAAGGTAACCTGTGGATGGTTCTGGGAATCGCCCCCATTCCCATGGACCTTCGTGGAAAGTTCTCAGACTAGGTCTTCATTTGACAGCTTGATCAATAGTGCTCTTGGTAACTACGTGCAAGAAGTACCAACAGCCTGACTTTTCAGGCAGTCAACAGAGAACTATATTACCGCGTCGCTGGGATGATCATCCTCTTAACTATCTTCAAGAAATCTGCATGTAATGTACCTCTGGCCGCATTGAAGGATACGGGCGACCCCGTTGTGTTGATGGTATACCTTAGTCAGGCTTCTCTGGGAAGTACCTGATCATCCAGGCTATTGCCTTTTGTAGCCTGTAAGTCGCAATTGACATGAGATTAGTGAAGCAGTTGCTGCTGAAACTGGTATCTCTAGTGAAATAGGAATTATTAGTTACTTCAGTGTTGTTAGTTTGAAGCAAGTCTGCTCATTCATTTTACCCTCACTCGTGTATATATTTATTTTGTATTATTCTCTCTCATTATTACTCTTAAGTATTCCCTTGCGTCCTGTGCTTATTTTCTTATCAAATTGAAAGCGCTGAGCATGTGTTATATACCTGGAGAGGGTTTCTGGGGTCAGCGCCACTGCGGCCCGGTCTGAGACCAGGCCTCGTGGTGGATCAGGGTCTGATAAACCAGGTTGTTACTGTTGGCCACACGCAAACTGAGGTACGAACCACAGCCCGGCTGGTCAGGTACTAACTTTAGGTGCCTGTCCAGCACCTTCTTGAAGACAGCCACAGGACTATTGGTAATCCCCCCTTGCGTATGCTGGGAGGCAATTGAACAGTTTTGGGCCCCTGACACTTAGTGTTGTCTGTGTACAAGGGCGCCTTGGCTTTGCATTGGAGGGAATATTGCATCTCCTGGTGAGTCTTTTGCTTTTATAGGGAGTGATTTTCGTGTGCAAGTTTGGTACTTCTTCTACTAGGATTTTCCAAGTGTATATTGGGAGAGAGTTAAACGTAGAGGCCATACAGCGCGCGTGGGAAATGGGAGGTAATGAGGATTGATTCAAGGAAAGGAAGGATAACTCTTATTCCTTCGATCAAAAGCTCTAAACCAGCATTAAGGTAACTTCATTGAAAAAATACACTGATTAATGTTAGTTTTGATGACTTCTGAAGGACTTTTAATAACAAGAGTCGATATGTTCCTTGTTACGTTGACTTTGACAATTTTCGTAAGGTGATGCCAAGCTTGACTTTTTCCAGAACTATCAGCTATGGGTGAAAATGGCGAGAGATTACAATACCTTGTATGGGAGCCCTTAATACCGCGTTATTACAAATTTGTGAGCCTCAGTACGACTCTGCGATGTGTTTGTTATAACTTTAACATCCACTTTGATATCAGTTGTTGGTGAATCAGGAACGTGACTTTAGTAATGACGTTGTGAAAGACTACAAAACAGAACCCAGGCATGAAGCAACGACCTGAGAGCAACTAACGTAAGACACAGTAAAACAACCTTGACGTAACCTGGCAAGCCTGCCATGACGAAACTCCATTGTTATTGACCCTCACCGTGACGGAACCTTACCATGATAGATTCCTGAGGCAACAGGGGACATTAATCTGACGGAAGCCTGTCGATTACTAACCCTGACAGTTACTAACGGTGGTGGTTACTGACCCAGGTAGTTATTAACCCTGGTGGTGTACCTGGCAGTGAAGCATTATGGATGCATGAGGGATTACTAGTGAAGGTGTTTAGTCGTAGACCTTGAAGTTCAACAGTAAACGTGGAGGGGGAGACGACGAAGAGAGGCAGGTTAGGAAGGGCCGCACTAGCGGTAATGCCTAGGAAGAATTGAGGATAAGGAAAATTGAGTACATGGCTGGTGTACTCAACATACAGCGCATCTAGTTACCGCTCTAGTTTCAATGATATGTACACAGATACCTTTAATCCAACACTGGAAATACATCCAGAAGGTTTTGAAGTTTCCTACACACAGGATATAACATTCCAATAGAACTGAACTTTTCTAACACTTTTTTTCAGCACCCAGGAGTGTGTAGGAGAAATAGGGTTGAGGCCTAGGGAAAGCACAGGGCGTCACACACACTGTGGATGTGTACATTTATTTACTCTGTCCTTTCCTCAACCAGTTCTTTCCTTTTCCCCCTCTTCGTTCCTCTCCCTATGCATAATTCTTTTGTCTTTCATTTTGTTTTGTTACCGTTTTGCTTCCCTGGAGTGAAGGACGGATATAGATATGTGGCAAGACTAGCTTCATTAACCAATTGATTCTTCACAGCAGTTGAGCTATTGTTGCATCCTGTATAATCAAGTCTACTCCATAGTTATGCACTCGCATTCACAATTATACAATTATCCAACAAATGTAAAATGAATCCCGAGTGAACGTCAAAGTTTCCCGACCATGGAGAGTTTTGTCAGAAGCTGACATACTTAAGTACACACGAGTTAACGTGTATACCGAATTTTGGGTTGGTTCATTGTAGCAATTTTACTCAGTCACGGAGTGCATTAATTTTATTTACTGTGGAATTTGTCAAGCCTCGTGCAACGTTACTCAAAGCTTTAAGTAATCCAAAAATATATCAATAATTGTAATAGATTGGTTATTAATAGGGTATAAAAATCAATCTCAGTTTTAATCTTTTATAAATATGCCTGGCAAATGAAATTACACCACGAATATGTTGTAACTCAAACAGGTACTAGACGAAACATGTCACATAAAAAATGAGGTGACTCACTTCACAAGGGAAAACTTAGCAAATGTTTCAGGAGAATTTCTGAAGTCTTTATTTGCAACGTGTGAAGATGGTAAACAAGTAACATAGGTGGGCATGGTCTCCCTCTTTACTTTCTAGGTAATACTCTGTAAACACTTTATTCCTTGCTATATGTCTGGGTTTAATGTGTGTAGTAAGTATTGCTACGTTGAAAAGGTGCGACTACTCCGCTACTTTACATCTAAGAGGATGTAACGTAGCTGAGGCGATGGTGGTGATAATGACTACGACGACTACGGCTTGTGAGGTTGCTCCAGCGACAGTGGCACCGGCTGTAAAGACGATGACGGTGAAGGAACTTTAGGTAAGTAGTTGTAGTGAAGAGTTTCTGGAGCGTGCGGTGAGAGGTGTGGCGGCAGCACCCTGATTGTTGGTGTCATTACAACTGCAGGGAAGATGACAGGTGTGTTAATAATAGCGCCTCTCGTGTAACCATTCCCTGCCACTCGCCTGTTATTCGCCATTGTTAACTATCGCCGATTCTACGCTTGTTGCTGTTCGTCGTGTAGTTAGAGCACCTCTCATGGCGACGCTACTCGCCAAGTCAGTTCCCAAGTTTAAAATTTATGTACTGCACGTCCGTCATGAGGTTGCAATTCCACTTGGTAGCTACCTTTTACAATACCTTGTTTTATTAAAGTTGTTTGTGTGTGTAACATAGATATGTCGTGCCGAATAGGTAAAACTGGTCAATTAGCAAGAACTAGTTTAAAATTAAATTCTTTCTAAAAAAATTCTCTTGTACGTTTAAAGATATATTTTTTCTCATTTAATGTAAAAATTAATAATTTTGTACCAAAAGAACCGTAGGAATCTTACCTAAACTTATTATAACAAGCGCAATTAAATTTAGCCTAACACAACTGTATATATTTTAGATAAGTTGACAATAATTTAATAAACAAACACAATGAAATATAATTCTTTAGTTACGTTCAGAATGATTTTTGCGAAATTATTGCATACGCAAATTTTCGCTTTCCCTTTTCGACAAGATCTTTGCTATTTAAGCCAAAATCTCTTGTCGATTCCTCTCAGTATTTTATATGTCGTTGTCATATCCCTCCTATCTCCTGTCTTCCAGTGTCAAGTCGATTTCCCTTAACCTCTCCTCGTAGGACATACCCCTTAGCTCCAGGACTAGTCTTGTTGCAAACCTTTGCACTTTCTCTAGTTTCCTTAAATGATTGGCTAGGTGAGGGTTCTAAACTGGCGCTGCATACTCCAATATGGGCCTAACGTACAGTGTACAGGGTCCTGAATGACTCCTTATTAAGATGTCGGAACGCTGTTCTTAGGTTTGCCAGGCGCCCGTATGCTGTATCAGTGATTTGGTTGATGTGCGCTTCAGGAGATGTGCCTGGTGTTATACTCACCCCAAGATCCTTTTCTTTGAGTGAGGTTTGTAGGCTGTGGCCCCCTAGACTGTACTCCGTCTGTGATCTTTTTTGCCCTTCCCCAATCTTCATGACTTTGCACTTGGTACGGTTGAACTCCAGGAGCCAGATATATATATCACTGTCCTACAGTGGGCGGGGCTTCACTGTCCTACAGTGGACGGGGCTTCACTGTCCTACAGTGGACGGGGCTTCACTGTCCTACAGTGGGCGGGGCTTCACTGTCCTACATATATATATATATATATATATATATATATATTATACATATATATATATAAATTTGCTGCACTTGCTGTGTAGAAGACAATTACCTGGGGATGTCGAATAATGTTTTATAGTTCCCTTGAGAGGTCGTTAATGTGGATGTTTATATGGTGAGGTTGAAGTATTGAGGTCAAGGCTGCGTGAGCTTTCTAGTAATACAAGGCCCCCTACAGTGGGCGGGGCTTCACTGTCCTACAGTGGGCGGGGCTTCACTGTCCTACAGTGGGCGGGGCTTCACTGTCCTACAGTGGACGGGGCTTCACTGTCCTACAGTGGGCGGGGCTTCACTGTCCTACAGTGGGCGGGGCTTCACTGTCCTACAGTGGGCGGGGCTTCACTGTCCTACAGTGGGCGGGGCTTCACTGTCCTACAGTGGGCGGGGCTTCACTGTCCTACAGTGGGCGGGGCTTCACTGTCCTACAGTGGGCGGGGCTTCACTGTCCTACAGTGGACGGGGCTTCACTGTCCTACAGTGGACGGGGCTTCACTGTCCTACAGTGGACGGGGCTTCACTGTCCTACAGTGGACGGGGCTTCACTGTCCTACAGTGGACGGGGCTTCACTGTCCTACAGTGGACGGGGCTTCACTGTCCTACAGTGGGCGGGGCTTCACTGTCCTACAGTGGGCGGGGCCCCCTACAGTGGGCGGGGCTTCACTGTCCTACAGTGGTCGGGGCTTCACTGTCCTACAGTGGGCGGGGCTTCACTGTCCTACAGTGGACGGGGCTTCACTGTCCTACAGTGGACGGGGCTTCACTGTCCTACAGTGGGCGGGGCTTCACTGTCCTACAGTGGACGGGGCTTCACTGTCCTACAGTGGACGGGGCTTCACTGTCCTACAGTGGGCGGGGCTTCACTGTCCTACAGTGGACGGGGCTTCACTGTCCTACAGTGGGCGGGGCTTCACTGTCCTACAGTGGACGGGGCTTCACCGCCCCACAGTGGGCGGGGCTTCACCGCCCCACCGTGGGCGGGGCTTCACTGTCCTACAGTGGGCGGTGCTTCACTGTCCTACAGTGGACGGGGCTTCACCGCCCCACAGTGGGCGGGGCTTCACCGCCCCACAGTGGACGGGGCTTCACCGCCCCACAGTGGGCGGGGTTTCACCAACCCACAGTGGGCGGGGCTTCACCGCCACTCACTGGGCGGGGCTTCACCGCCACTAAGTGGGCGGCGGTGACGTCAGCAGTGACGTCAGCACGCCCTGACTGTCTCTATAATTAAACTGTCATAGTTCCTGGCACCATCTTGCAGCTGAGTGGGCAGGGAACACTCACGGTGTTGCTGGCACCATCCTGCAGCCGAGTGGGCAGGGAACACTCACGGTGTTGCTGGCACCATCTTGCAGCCGAGTGGGCAGGGAACACTCACGGTGTTGCTGGCAACATCCTGCAGCCGAGTGGGCAGGGAACACTCACGGCGTTGCTGGCACCATCCTGCAGCCGAGTGGGCAGGGAACACTCACGGTGTTGCTGGCAACATCCTGCAGCCGAGTGGGCAGGGAACACTCACGGCGTTGCTGGCACTATCCTGCATCTGAGTGGGCAGGAACACTCACGGTGTTGCTGCCTCGAGGATAACAGTTGGTGTATGATGTATGGTGGTAGGGTCAAGGTTGGGGTACGATGTATGGTGGTAGGGTCAAGGTTGGGTACGATGTATGGTGGTAGGGTCAAGGTTGGTGGGTGTTATGCTAGTGTGAGGATCTGAGTTGGTGTTGGTGGCAGGGTCGGTAGTGATGGTAGTGGTTGGTTGGGTAGTGGTGAATCTGGTGATGGTAGCAGATTGTGGTGACGGAGGCGTCATCATCATCCAACTCTTATTACCATAACAACCATGGTAATTACAGCAGCGTTGCCACGCTGGTAGTAGCATATAGTTCTCTTAGTGGTACTTATCAACTCATTAACATACTATACCTTCTGTGAGAACAGAAGGCATAGTATGTTGATGAGTTGTTTATGAATGTATGACCTTAGTTTTATGCACTCCTTCATTAATATTGCTAAATGTATAATATTTGATAGTGAATGATGAGAAATGCTTGGAGCCAGAGGCTGGCCTGCCAGGATACGATAACACGGGGAACTAGTCACAGATGTAAGATGTTCATCTGGATCATTTTTTTCGTCGTTGTTTGTTTTCCTCTTTCCAGTTTGTACTTCTCCGTTCTTCTCCTTCACCTCATTACATGACATTGTTTATTCTGCTTAACCTCTAGTAGAAGCCGCCTACCATTATTCTCTCGTTCGCTTTTTTTTTCAGATAGTCTACGCACGCACGCTCGCATCATTTAGCTCTTTCCCATCCCTCTACCTTTTTCAATCTAGCAGATAATTTTCAGTAGAGTAGTTGTACTAGCACTGATCCTTGGAAGACCCCGTTTGTTTCCCTTGGCCATCCTGACGCTTCCTTCCATATGATACTTTTTCAGATACTCCTTGACATACAGGATTTTTCGCTTTACCTCAACTTCCTGGGTTAGCGTGTGGATCAGCCTTTGATGTGAGAGTGACTCAGTCTACCCATCCTTCTCAATACCAATAATACTGTTAAGTAACTCAATAAGTTCACTATACAGAATTTTTCCTACCAGAATCCGTGTTGGTTTTCACTAAACCTTTTGTCTGCAGGTGCTGTCGTACCGTCTTCCTGGCTTGTTGGTACTTCCTGTCTGTGACTTTCATTAAGTCTTCTAGCTATGAGAAGGTTGTTCCTTCTCCGGAGAGTCTTCACAATGGGCTCAGTGCCTCTCTTCTTCCCTTCACTACCCTTGGGATACACTGCCAGATCATATGACTTTTGTTATCTAGTTCCTTCATTATCTTATTCAGGTCCTCCTTTTCTTGTGGACGTTTTCTAGTGTATTGATCCATCCTTGTTGCAGTGTCTTCTTCCTTCAGTCTTATTTATCACTTGGTCCTTTAGTATGTTTTCCTTATGTGGCTGTAAAGCAGTTTTGCTTCTGTTTTAGCCTCTTTCTGTAACATTTTCCTGCTCTCTCAACTACTCGAACATAGTCGTTCCTAGCTCTTTAGTTTGCTTCCTTGTCTATGTTGGAGCCCCTCCCAGTAACACACAATCGGGGTATATTATATCGTGTCATTACGATTTCGTGAGTCATATCAGTATTAGTTGCTGTGGCACAAGTTAACACTAGTGTCGGTGAAGCTTCTCTCTCACAAGGTCAACACTAAGCATAGCTGGTCATTTTCTCCCACAAGGCCAGAGCTGGTAATTTTCTCCCTCAAGGTCAACACGCTGGTCAAAGGTGATTATTTCCTATCCGCAAGGTTAAAGCTAATTAGAATAAATCATCACAAGTGTAATAATTTTTATTAACGGTGTATTTTAGTAATTATGCGTTGGCTTCTAACACGGCATATTGTGCGAGATCTGTAAAATTTATTGGGAACCGCAGCGTTTCCCTCAAGGTGATCACGGTGGCATAACTACAGACCCACACGAAGCAAATATTGGCAACATTATTCCACTTTTGGCAATGTCTGAGTAATTAGGGTATTGTTCACTGGTCCACTTAGTCTCGAATATCCCAACTAGGGAAGACCACAGCAAAATGCTTTAAAAAAAATCTTAGTGCACAGTTGAAAGGCATTTACAAGAGAAAATGCAATAAGTGCAGTGAATAATCGCTGTTAAATGTCGTCTTTACAAGTAAGGGAAACTAGTACCATAGAAATAATTGATAAGTTTTTACACGTGATATCTGATCATCCAAATTGTTGTCCTGCGTCGGACTGAGAGCTTTAAGCACCAACAGTCTGGCTGGTCAGGATAACATCAACTGAGAAACGTTATCAGTGAGCGTCCACAGAAGTAGTGATCCCCGGCATCCCTGCAGTATATACCTAGCTAATACTCTCATTAATCCATGAGAACAATAATTCTGCCCAACATTGGCTTCACTTTTCGTCAAAAAATGCTCCTTAGTAATTTTGTGCCCCTGAGTTTAAATTTGAACTTAGATTTACTCCAACACGCACAGTTTCTGGAAATAGAATACCACGGTGAACGATTTCACCAAGACAGCCATCACAGAGAAGATATATCACGGAAACCTGACGGTCAGTGTGATGTCCGACAACTGTTGAACACTGCTGCTAAACTAGAGGAATACTGAACACACGCGAAAGTGCGTAAAAACTGGGATATAAAAATGTTTGCAGGAATGTTTGAACGTTTATTTTTATGAATCCATAATGTTACGTTAAGAAAGATTAGCTTATCGTTGTTTACACTTACAGTAATATCTACGTATAATACCTATGAATGTTGTGTAATATATGTGGTTTTTCAACCTTAAATAACAAAAATATTGATAATAAGATAAACTTAACCAAAATATTAATCATAAGATAAACTTTACGTGATGCTCAGATTTTTGATCAGCGCCTCAACAGTTAACTTAAAACAACCAGTTTGGTTTCTGAACTTGATGAAAAGTGAAATTTTGTTGGCTAATTAATTAGAACACTCTACGTTAACAACTCCTGCTACCATATTGAAACATTGACCTCACAGTATACGTTACCAGCTCCTACTAACGTATTACCACATTACCTTCACAAAATGGAAACGTATTGCATGATATGAAAATGATTACATTGACATTTGTTATTATGGAAATGATTGTTACGTGATGGTTCCTAGAATATTAATATCCACGTCCCGGTCTCAGACCAGACCTTCTTGTTGATAACCTGATAAACGAGACTGTTGGTGCTCGATGCACTTAGTGCAATGTAAGTAGAACATTAGGTTGATCAGGAACGGGTGAAGTTCAGTCTTCCAGAGGGGTGTTAGTAATTCCCCTTGTGAGAGGCCATTATGTTAGGTATGTCGGGAAACAGGACAAGTGTTTCCTGATATGGGTCTTAGTCAAGTGATAACCCGCCACTGGCTCTTTTGGTCATATGACCGAGGCCTTCCGCTGGCTTACTGGTCCACCTCTTTAAAAATTATGCCTATAATTACGACCATTACATTATAGAGGACGTTGACACACCACTGACGTTGTATGTTCTGCTCTTAAAAGGTGTGATTTCAAGATACTGTAGACGCCTGTGTCCACTGTCCTATTTTGTAACGATTATTATTGTTTGTTATTGAGGATAGTGTTAATGAGTTGTTGTTGTTCAACCTATTAATGGGTATCTCTAAGACCCTCAAGTTGTTAGCGCACTGTACTAACAACAGTTGACACTTGTAGTGTGTTAAATATGTTGGTTTATGTATTAAGTGACTTAAGTTTTATTTTCTAATTTTTTTTCTCCCCATCTTCCCTTCATCTTCTCACCATATATCCCCCTTTCCCTTATCTTTCCTTTCCACTCTTATCTCCGCCTCCCTACTTATCTTTCGTCCTTCCCACTCTTGTCTCCTTCCTATTGCTTCACCGTCCGAGACTAATTGCTATAAATTGTGGAGACCTTAATAGTCGGTGACAGGTAGTTTCTCACTACTAGTTATTTCAGGTTCTCTCTCTGGTGGACTCAACCGTTGTCAGAAAAATGTACAAGTTTAGCCTCTGCTGGCAAGAATTTACAGTATTATGAACTTCTTAACTGTACTCTTGTTCCTCTTCAAATATATCTAGTATATTTTGTTTTAGTTTTCCCAAACTTGCATCTCCTCCAGTACGTCACAAATTTTGTAATATAATCTGACGTGTTATCCTCCCCAATTTGCTATAATTTATAGTATTACACGCTGCTGCTGTTTCTTACGTGTAACTTTTCCAGCTCAATTTTGCTTGTAGTGAAACAAGGCGGGTGGGTGCCGTAGACTTCACTGCAGCCTAGAGTGGTATCTAATGAATCCAGCGGTCCTAATTGATTCCTGCTTCCTAGATTTCTTGTACACGCAGTTTGACACTCCATATACACATCTCATAGTAAATAGTCTTCATGGTAGATATAAAGTCATGATCTTGTCTTTAGGATGCTACAGTTGTATAATTTTCGAGCCCTATGGGTTGGAAAATATGGCATGTGAAGTGTGAGGCGGGCGTGGGAAGCGTTCAGAGTGGAAGGCTGTCTCCTGCTGCTGGCAGTGAAACATTATATCCAGCATGCGCATCATCCATCATCCACGCCAGTTACCTTACATACAGCCTCAGCTGTTGCACCACTATCAACACCTACATTTATTTTTTTTCCTGTTTTCCTCATCTTCGCCTCGTATGTGCTCTTGCCGCCGCCACTTTCCTTTCCTTCCCTCCTCCCTTCTGCTGTTGCTTGTTACCGTCGTCTCCTACTCCTCTTCTTCACCTCCCTCGTACTGTTGCCACCGCTTTCCCATACCTTTTTCCCCTGAGTGTGAACCTGAAGTTGACGAAGTAAGCATCATGCTAGAGGCGAGTATAACATTGTAACGTCAGCGACGTGGTGACTGGAATTAAAAACAATCCTTCAGCGCCCCGTACAAGACATTCACGAGGACCTTAATACCAGCGTGAGCCCTTCCCTCTTCCCTCCTAGCTGAGGCATTTGTAGGCTCAAAATTGATGAACTTGACAAATCGACTCCAGGCTGAGGGACTGATTGCATGAAACTCCTCGTATTTCACCATTCTTCTCTGTTTTGGACTCAAGAAACCATTGGCGGCCGAAACGTTTCCACAGTAAAGATTCCCAAATGATGCACAGGTGTCATTCTTCCTTATAAAATAAATTTTATTAGGCCGTCATGGTAGAGTGCAGAGTACACTAATATGAAGACTGGCTTCCGTGGCTTCCAACACTACTCCGTTCGAACAGTTGTTAAAATAGTTTTTTGTGTGTACTATCTATTTTATTTTTTTGCCAAGAATACTGAATCTACACACTAAATGCTCGCAGTCAGATTTCAGGACTGTATATCTGTCTGACTGTCAAGTGTCGCTTCAAAGTAGTGCGCGCCATGTTTTTTCATTATTGATTTTTGCATACTGGCAGTTATTCTTTCAGTACGTTTTTACGTGTAAATAATGCTTGTAAATATTTCTTCAGTACTGACAATTATTGTTTGTGAATTTTTCATTAATATTGAATTTTTCCATACTGGTAAATATTACCTAATATTTTTCTGCAGTACTTCCATAAAATCTCATAAATCTTGTCTGGAAACTTTCGTCACTCTTGCCCTGAAATTTTTGCCAATATTGCCTTTTGAGCTCTACCGTATATAATATTAAATTTCGTTAATATTTTTCTAAAAATCTTTCTCGTATCCTAAAATTCTGGATCATATTCTTTTAAAACTCTCTTCAATAATTTTTCCCAATCTGTGGCCGTCATCTCATAAAGCTCTTGTCAGTACTGCCTTCAATATATCCCAGGGAGGGCAGAGCAGCATTCATCACTGAAGGAATGTGGTGTTTTTTAAGAGTCTCTCTGAGGCGCTGATACCCTGTTTGGGGAAGGTCTTGGTGTGTCCAAATTACGCAGCTCATAAACACTCAGTTCTCCTTGGTTTTGTCCAAGTGCTTTGCTGTGTGTGTGTGTGTGTGTGTGTGTGTGTGTGTGTGTGTGTGTGTGTGTACTGGGTTTGCGTGGAGGGTGTTGTGTAACTTGTGATGTATCTCTCTCTTGCACTCTAATACAATAGTGTAGTTTAACTGCGTTTTGTATTGTCCTAGTTATTTCTTCATATTCTTTAATAGCATAGTAGGAAACATTTTTTTTGTTCAACGTTTTCTATGGCCCACTGGAAGACTTGCTGTGTGTTCTATGGATGTTGCTTGCTATGAGAGGATGTTGCAGTGCTATGACTTTGTCGCAGGATTAAAATGACAACACCACGAAGTTGGCTGCTTGTGCCGGCTACCAGTATTCCACTGGCAAGATGGTGGCTGTTTATTTTACCTGGTCCTGGGTTAGCTTGCTTCCCATGCGCTACTCAGTAATGTGATCCTTTCTTATGAGCACCAAGTGATATTTCTGGAAATGATCTTAGATCGTTGTTAGACATGGGCCTCTTGTAAAGAAATTTTAAGTGGAAGTTCTGCGGGCACCAGACATACTTAAGGTATTCTTCATATCTGGGAGCAGATCGGTAGGCTTTTGCACTGCTTGTACGCGCCCTTCCTTCTTTCCAGGGTGGAATGTGGCTGCCAGATCGACTTCTCAGTCAGTTCTTCTCTTCTGAACTTGTTAAATTCTGTTCATCACCTAGGTATATGGCTTCGCAAGGATGCCTTCCGCACTTTTCAAGGATGCCTTCCGCACTTTTCAAGGATGCCTTCCGCACTTTTCCTCTTGAGCCTCTATGTTGATTCTCACGAGTTTCCTCTGGATCTCCACCATGAGGAGCACGACTGATACCTGTTTTGGATTCTGCTTGCATCTGGCTTCGGGGGTTTGGAGTGAGGGTAATCGGCGGTGGGGGTAAAGTGTCCTTTGCTCGTCATGCAAGGCTAGTTATGTATGGTGTATGGTTACAGGTCCCTCTCCAGTATTATGTCCACTGCATCTGCGATTGGGCTCTCGCCCTGCTCTCCTTAGACAGTAACTGAGTTACGCGTTTGTAGAAAGTGGATGGGGGACTCGTAAGTACCGAGCTCCAGTGATCACTATAATCACACTGTACAACAAGAAGTAGCTTGATAAACCATGCAAAATGCCACCACTATAAAGCAGGGGCCCGGCGAGTACACTATGAGGACTCAGTGTGTCAGATATCCCTCACGCTTCACCTCCCTTTCTCCGTGCATACGGAGAATTACATTGGACTGTGTGACCAGCAGTAACAACCTGGTTGATCAGGTCTTGATTCATCAATAGGCCTAGTCTGGGACCAGGCAACGGGTCCATTGACCCCCTAGGAACTTTCGAGTATCCTTCTGCACGATTTTGTTCATTTTTCAAGTAAAAGCACGAGTG
This sequence comes from Cherax quadricarinatus, assembly GCF_038502225.1. NCBI lineage: Eukaryota > Metazoa > Arthropoda > Malacostraca > Decapoda > Parastacidae > Cherax > Cherax quadricarinatus. The sequence continues at coordinate 50,681,576 of NC_091304.1, forward strand.
TGATGTTGGGTCTGCAGGGACGAGGGCTCTTATTTTTTAAAGTTACCAAGCGAGTTCTCTGTGTAAACATTGTTCGGAGTTACTAAGAGTCGTGTTGCCTAATCTCGAGAAGCTCGTGAAATATATTTCACTATTTTGTTTTATTTTTCTACCCATGTTTTGGGATAACCAGAAACCTGGTTTTTGTATTCAGTATCACTCCTCGCTTCAACTACGGTGTTGAATTTTGTAAGCAATTTCGAAAAGCAGTTTTCGAGCTATTAATTATTCTAATACCACTACAAATTCCGAAAAAGAAGGAAAATTAAAAAATTTTCTCGTTAAAGGTAAATAATATACATTATCCAGCACATCTCTCCTTGGGGAATGTGAGAGCGCGGCGAACTTAATTAAAAAAAAATAATTTATTGGTTGTATTAAGATGAGTCATTGTGTTTCCCCGCTAATACTTGCTCATTCGTCTGGCACTGCTCGAGACGCTCGTGTTCAGATATCTCTGTTGAAAAGTTGTACAACTTAGTTGCTTAGGTCGTTCTGTTACAATTAAGTTAATTTAAGTTAGTCCCTGAGAAACCTGATCTTGGTGCCTACGTTGGACTAAGTGTTGCTAGCACCATCAGTCTGTTAGTCATCAACCTGGGGACAGTGTGGCGGGTTCGATTCCCTGAATCGGCTGCACATAGAATACAGTTATACATGTACTTTTGACGGTCAGAAGAAAATAAAGATTCTTTTACGGAAGAAATGTAAATGATAATACAGCTGTAATCTAAATTATGTAAGAAAGATGATACTTGAAAGTTTAATATTTCAAGTAAGGTTTGTAAATACCAACACTGTCATTGTCTACAGTATCCTCTTTTTTTATTAACCCTTAAACTGTCCAAACAGATCTATGTTCACATGCGTAGTGATCCAAAAGTAGATCTACGTTTTTTTAGATAATTTCAAATATAACAAAAAAAAAAAGATCAGTTTTTTACACGTTTTCAAATGTAAAAAAAAAATAAAAAAGATCTGTGTGTTTTTACATACTTTCAGATGTTGGAAAAACGTAGATCTACGTTTGGACAGTTTAAGGGTTAAAACCGAGCTCGTAATGCAGGAAAAAGAATCCCTATAATAATTTATATGGAATATATACATTAGATAAAAAAAAATTTCAAAGTATTTTATCAGAAATTTGAGGTTACTTATATTGATGTAATTTATATAGTTGGTGTGGTTGTGTGTTTATCTTGATATTGGCAGGCAGTCTCTTATATTAAGTGAGGAGACTGTGTTCTTGGTTCCTGGGGTTGCAACTGCCGCACGCTTGGTCCCAGAATAAGGCTGTTTGTTGGTCTGATTAGTCAGTTGATTGGTGGTGGCAGCATGCAGCTAAACACGAACAAAACACATTGTAATATCTGGAGAATGTCGTATGTGTTTGACTTATAAATATATACCAATGAACCTGCAGTTTTATTATTGAAATTCAGATTAAACATGTCAACAACAGTTTGTGACTGAGTTTCTTCTAATACCAGTAGATTTTAAAATTTGCTAGTGAAGAGGATATATTATTGTGCATCCTAATATCTATCCTGTGGACGATATCGCAAGAGCATATAAATACACACAAGGCGTTTGAATCAGGACCTTAGAGATAAGGAGAGTGATTCTGGTAATGTGTTTACAATTTAAGATTCACCTGTTAAGAACAAATTTTAAATATTTACATAAAATGTCTGGTATCTTATTTCTATTAATAATATAGTGACATCGCGTAGGTTCTTATCCTGTCTGGCTCTATATTCCTCAAGTGGACAGTTTAGCACATAATCAGAAGTTACCAGAAGACCCATTTCATACTTCACATAAGTTTTGGTCATCTCTGTATAAACCAGAATGTTAGAAGGGGGGGCTACGAGGTTACCAGACTCCGTAACACTCTCACAACAGCGTCCTCACATACTCTTACAGCGCTTCGTCACACACTCTTATAACAATCTTCCTTTACACTGGCGAAGGGCTCTTGATGCAAGAAATTGGAGCCGCCACCTCAGTGTCTTTGGAAGGTGATTGCCTGGCACTCCCAGGTGCCGTTGCTGTGTGGACTACTAGTTTAGCGCTCCTTTATGAATCAATAACACATCATACACACTATAGCCCACCTATAATGTGCCTCTAAAACACAATCTCTCTCTCTCTCTCTCTCTCTCTCTCTCTCTCTCTCTCTCTCTCTCTCTCTCTCTCTCTCTCTCTCTCTCTCACGGTGAGGAAAGTGGCGTGGGAGGGATTTCCAGGTGAGTCAGGGGTTGTGTCGCCGTCTGGTGTTGATTCAACGCTTTGTGTAATTGCAGTACCTCTCAAGTATTATGTATACTAGGTAATTAACACGGTTATGTGGGGGTTATTTGCGTACGGTTATGCAGTTGCACTGTGGAAGGGAAGGGGAAGCTATTAATATTTTCCTGTCATGTACCATAACACAGAAGGGCATACGTATTTAGTGTTATGAAATCTATCAGCCTGAGCCGAAATTAGTTTCGATGTGGTTGGCGGGTATCGTCCCGGCCCGGGTCTTGTCGTGAGTTGAGACACGTCAGTAGCACAATGAGTTTATCATACAGGAAAGATGTTCCACTATGGGTTGAGTAACTAGGGCAGCTTTAAACATTTCATTTCAACAGAATTAGTTACTATTATGTTAGAATTACCACAGACAGAAGAGGAAGAATGTGAGATGTAGGCAAGAGTTTCATATAATGTGGCTCTCCCTTCAACACAGAACTCCAATATGACTGCTGACACGAATAAATCTAGCAGTGAAGAATAAAACTACATCAGTCGTGGCTGGCTCCGGCACGCCAGTCGTGGCTGGCTCCGGCACGCCAGTCGTGGCTGGCTCCGGCACATTAGTCATCACTACTTCCAGTTCTAATACAAATCCAGAAATGATTCAATAAGATAGCAATAGAGACACCATAAATCACGGCCAACGAAAAACCAATTAGTGTAAATTCTCTGCTTGATGTTCGCAAATACGGAATGTCTAGAAAGTCGAATGGGACATATAGATTTAATCACAATCCATCCCCCTTCCTTCCCGCAAGTAAAAAAAAAAAAAAAATTAGAAACTATTTTTTAGTCCCAGGAAAGGTAGAAGAATAAGAAATAACGAGAATACTTCACAACCTGGAAGCCATGTTAGACTGGAAAGAAAGCCAGTGACTGCCTCATCAGCGCCAAAGATACTAATGTCAACCAAAAAAAAAAAAAAAATAACCCAACACAAGTAATGTGACATTTATTTTTGCAGATATACAAGATCTTAAACGAAGCAGCAACAAAATACAGTTAATTAGTGGACTGCTCGCCTAGTTAAATGTCATGTTTCCAGCTTTAACAGAGAACTGCATAAGACTATTTATGCGGGCCAGAGAGAGATCACATTGGTAATAAGGGACTTGTTACTGTTAGACACTTATTTACTCAGTTACTGGACACCGCAATTGATGTAGTAGATTTGGCAGTAAAAATTGAAGACTAGAATCTAGGTATTATGCGAGTATATAAACAATACACAAAAAACCCGCACATAGAAGAGCTTACGACGACGTTTTGGTTCGAGTCGGACCGAAACGTAGTCGTAAACTCCTCTCTAATATGTGTGGGTTATTTGTGTATTGTTCCAGTCACGGGATTGTGCCTTTTTTTTTGTTATATGAACAGTCAGAAAGAACCTTTAGCAATTCTAAAGACAAGCTAGTGACAAGAATACTATCTTCAAAATCTTTCATACAGGCCAGAGGCATCCTGTTGCTTGGCGATTCCTCTTCAAGGGGGGCTCCTTGGCGTGGTGAAGAGGCTCTTGGTCTGAGGAATTAGCCCTGTCGGTCTTCTTCCTCAGACCGAACCTAATTACCCCCCATTCTCCCCTCCCCTATCCAATCCTCCCCGTCCTCCCCTTTTTCCATTCCTCCTCCTCCTCCTCACCCCTCCCTTTTGCCCTTCCTCTTTTTAGCCTTCGTGATTTCTCCCACAGGCGCGCTAGTTCCTAGGTAGGGGAAAGGACACCGGGGTCCATCCCATTCCGTTGAGGTTTCTTGGCGGTGGCGTAGTTTGCCGTGGAATCTGGATTGCCTAGGGATGTCCCGATCCCTCTCCGGTATCCCGGAGTGGCTTTGGGTGTCTTTTGGGCGACGGGTGTATCTCTGGAAGCCACCTTTCGGATTCCGGGGGTGGTGGCTGAAGGAGGTATGCTTTGTGGCGGATATCCGGCCGCCCTCTCTTTTGTCCACCGAGGTAGCTCGGCAGATGTGAGGTTGCTATCCCAGATTGCTGGTTTACTGGCATGAAGGGTAGGGTATGGCACGGGTTCCATGCTGCATCTGCGCTACTAGCGGTGTCGAGTCCTCTTGGGCGCGGAGGGGGATTTCCGGCCCTTTCATTCCTCCTGGGAACTATTCCTCCCCGCTCCCCCCTTTTTTTATTCTTTTTTTTATTTTTATTTTCTTTTCTTCTTTCTTTTTTTTTCTTAAAAACAAAAAGCAAAGGAGTAACCTAACCATGGCAGCCCTAGTCCATGAAACCACTACCCCCGGGCCCCTTCTTGATACCGCACCCCATTCTGACCCTGCCTTGTGTTTAGACCACTCTTCGGACACTCCTGATGCCCCTGTACCTCTTGCTGGTGCTGTTTCCTCACCCGCTTCAGGTACCGGGGCTTCGACTGACTCCTTCGATTTGTCTGAACTCCGCTCTCCTTTGACTATGCTTCCGGCTTCTCCCTCTACGGTACGGCAATTTTCGAATCGCCCACCCATTTCCTGCCGGACCAACTCCGGTCCTACTCCTAAATGCCAACGTCAATCTCCTGATGATGCTCCGTCGTTACCTTCCCATTCTACTCGGAAACGACCGACACGTCAAGCACTCCCTCTCCACGCTCAGTTTTGGACCACACAATGGACTAAATTCTTTACTTTAAGACCAACTTCTTCTTCTGCCTACCTTTCTGACCATAGTATTGCCAAAGCGCTCCTGCGTCATGTTGGCAGAGATATTTCATTTCACGCTCTCAAGAGCGGTACACGCATCGTCACTGTCCAGAATGCTACCCAAGCTCATGATCTTTCTCTCCTTTCGAATATCGATACTACTCCTATCACTATTGAAAAACATCTTTCTCTCAATTCTTGTAGTGGTACTGTCATTCTGCCCCATACCATAGTCCAACAGAATTTCCAGTCATGTGGCAATGACATTTTTGAACAGCTGGAACTCCAGGATCTCCCAATCCTCAAAGTAGACACTTATGTCCTTCCTGCCCGGGGGCGGAGACGTTACCCTTGCAATGTGGCTCGTTTAACTTTTGACAGCCGAGAACTCCCGTCCTCTGTATATGTCGCGGGACATCGGTTACAAGTTCGAAAGGTGATACCTACACCGCAACAATGTAGAAATTGCTGGCGTTTTGGTCACCCAGCGAAATATTGCAGATCTATGGCCGAATGCCCAGTCTGTGGTGCCGACAACCATTCTAATACATCTTGCAGTCAACCTCCATCTTGCCTTAATTGTAATGAAGCTCACCCTTCGTACTCCCGCCGTTGCCAGGTCTACTTAAATGAACGTGAAATCCGTTGCCTCAAAGAGGCAGAAGGTCTCCCTTCTGCTATGGCAGTTACTCATCTCCGCCTCCAAGGGAGACTACCCCGTGTTTCTTATTCTCGTGTTTCCAAACGTCCCCCCACTTCTGGGGTCCCATCTTCTGCAGCCTCCTCTGTTGTTACCCCTCCCATAGCCACTATGGCATCTAATCCTTTTGCTGTCCTTGGCTCTGACGTCCCGACTACAACTCAGTCTGTTCTCACATCTTCGCGTCCTTCCTCACAAGCCCCAGTATCGACAAGACCTCGTACGACACCTAATACCAATCGCCCCTCTACTCAGAAGTCCAAAAAATCCACATTGCTCAAATCTTCTTTGCCCCTTCCTTCCCTTCTTCCACCTCCACACGTTACCTTTCCAGTCTCTGTACCTAGTTCTTCCCCTCTCTCTGGCTCTATTACAAGTGTGGAGATTCACCCTCCTCCTCGTACTATGCCTTCCACCCCCGTCCCCTCCCAAGTTTCTCCCTCTTCTGTCACCTCCCAGGTTTCTACCTCTTCTGTCCCCCCCCACACTTCATCTCCAGTCCCTTACACTTTTCCCTCCCCCTCTACTTTGGTACAGTCCATTACTGTCCCAATCTTTACTCACCCTCCTCCTCCTATCTCCAATATGGTTTCCCATACATCTTTGAATTCAGAAACACTTGAAGCCATTTCAGAATATATTGCAGAGACTAAACCTTCAATGGACACTGATTCACTTCCTGTTCCTTCTCTTCCCTCTCCTCCATCTTCACAACCCCATTCTTCGCAACGCTCCGTTCCTTCGCTACTTGAACATCTTCCAATGCCACCACACGTTGACTTTTCTAACCCCTCTAGTCCGTAGGTGCCTTTACCTACAGATTCCTGATATTTTCTTCATCGCCAATCATGGCCTATTTACAGTGGAATATCCGCGGCCTCAGGGGTAATCGGGGTGAGCTTCAGATGTTGCTTTCCAGGTTTTCCCCTGTTGGTGCTTGCTTACAAGAACCAAAATTACACTCGGCTGTTTTCCAACCTATCTCAGGCTATAATTTATTGTATTCTTCGGATCCTTTCTCAGATGGGACCTTTAATGAAAGTGCCCTTCTTCTATGCAATGATATTCCGTACTGTCAACTATTTGTCCATACCTCGCTGCATTACACTGCAGCCCGTATCCACTTGAATAAGTGGTTTACAATATGTTCTTTATATCTCTCTCCTTCTCGAGCATTTTCTATCCCAGACTTTGCCTTTCTTGTTTCATCCTTACCACCACCACTTCTGTTACTTGGTGATTTTAATGCCCACCATTTCCTCTGGGGGGGGTCTCATTGTGACTCACGTGGCATTCAGTTGGAGGCTTTTCTTGCCTCTCACCCCCTCCATATTTTAAATACGGGTACTCCCACCCATTTTGATCCTCGTACTCATACTCTCTCTTGCATCGATCTATCAGTCTGCTCTTCCTCCACTGCACTAGACTTCACCTGGTCTGTTCTACCAGACTTACATGACAGCGATCATTTTCCGATCATTCTTACTTCTCCTTCCTATTCACCACCTTCCCGTAGCCCTCGCTGGCAATTTGATCGGGCAAATTGGGATCTTTACTCACACCTCACTGCTTTTAGTGAGGTTCCTTCTTCATCCTCCATTGATGAGCTCCTACACATCTTCTCGACATCAGTTTATACCGCAGCTTCTCATTCTATACCCCAAACCTCAGGCAGGCATTCTCAGAAGTGCGTGCCTTGGTGGTCTCCTGCTTGTGCTCGTGCAGTACGTTTGAAACGTGCGGCATGGGGCAGGTACCGGTACAATAGAACCGCTGAGAGACTTGTTGATTTTAAGCAGAAGCGTGCGATCGCTCGCCGTGTCATCCGTGAAGCTAAACGCACTTGTTGGCGAGACTATGTTTCCACCATCACCTCTGCTTCTTCTATGAGTGCAGTCTGGAAAAAAGTGAGGAAATTGAGTTGTAAATACTCTCCTGACCCGGCTCCTGTTCTACGGGTCACTGGTGTTGATATAGCAAACCCTCTCGACGTTGCCATTGAACTTGGCACACATCTGGTCCGTATTTCCCGAGGGCTCCATCTATGCCCCTCGTTTCTTTCCTCAAAGTCTGCCAGAGAGTTAGTACCCTTGGACTTTTCTTCTCTCGGAGAAGAACAGTATAATGTGCCTTTTGCACTTCAAGAACTGGAGGCAACGCTCTCAGCTTGCCGATCATCGGCAGCTGGGCCTGATGACATTCATATTCGTATGTTACAACATTTACATCGGTCAGCCCTTGTAGTCCTCTTACACCTCTTCAATCTTATTTGGGCACAAGGAGTTCTTCCCCAGCTGTGGAAATCTGCCATTGTTCTCCCTTTCCGCAAACCGGGTACTACAGGACATGATGCCTCCCACTATCGCCCCATCGCTCTTACAAGTGCAGTTTGCAAAGTGATGGAACGCCTCGTAAATCGACGTTTAATGTGGTATTTAGAGACTCACAACAGTCTCTCCGCTAGTCAATATGGCTTTCGTAAGGGTCGTTCTACCATAGACCCCTTACTACGCTTGGATACGTATGTTCGTAATGCCTTTGCGAATAATCACTCAGTTATTGCCATATTTTTTGACCTTGAGAAGGCATATGACACAACTTGGAGGTATAATATTTTGGCCCAGGCCCATTCCTTAGGCCTCCGAGGCAATCTACCATCCTTCCTTAAGAACTTTTTAACTGACAGACATTTCCGTGTTCGAGTCAATAATGTTCTTTCCCCGGACTTCGTCCAAGCTGAAGGTGTCCCTCAGGTATGTGTTCTGAGCACAACACTTTTTCTCCTTGCTATAAATGATTTGGCCTCTGTTCTTCCACCCAATATTTGGTCATCACTCTATGTTGATGACTTCGCTATTGCTTGTGCAGGCGCTGACTGTCACCTTATTGCAGTTTCTCTCCAGCATGCGGTCGACCGTGTTTCCACTTGGGCCACCACACATGGGTTTAAATTTTCAAGTACCAAAACTCACCAAATTACTTTCACTAGACGCTCTGTTATCTCCGATCATCCTTTGTATCTCTATGGCTCCCGTATCCCCGAACGTGATACAGTCAGGTTTCTAGGCCTTCTCTTTGACCGTCGGTTAACCTGGAAACCTCACATTACCTCTCTGAAGGCAACTTGTCACAGCCGGCTAAACCTTCTTAAAACCCTTGCTCATCTTTCCTGGGGAGCTGATCGTCGAACTCTGCTTCGCCTACATTCAGCCCTCGTTTTATCGAAACTCGATTATGGTGACCAGATTTATTCCGCGGCCTCTCCTGCTACTCTCTCTAGCCTTAACTCTATCCATCACCAAGGCTTACGTTTGTGCCTTGGTGCTTTTCGCTCTTCCCCTGTTGAGAGCCTCTATACAGAAGCAAATGTTCCATCCTTGTCTGATCGCCGTGATGCCCATTGCCTTCGTTACTATGTACGCTCTCACGATCTACACAATCCTTCCATTTATAGAATGGTCACCGATATTAGTAGACATTCTTTATTCGTTCGCCGCCCCTGTTTGCTCCGTCCCTTTTCTCTTCGCCTACATTCACTCTTGTCTTCCCTTCAGTTACCACCTTTATATGTTCATGTAGCATCTCACTTTTCCCTGCCCCCCTGGGAAGTTCCAGCTGTTCGGGTCTGTTCTTTCTCACTCCCTTGCTCGAAAGCTCAACTGCCTACGGTGGCTTCCCGCTCTCTTTTTCTTGATCACTTCCACTCCCATTCTCATGCCACCGCTGTGTACACAGATGGCTCTAAGTCTTCAGACGGCGTCGGATTCACAGCAGTGTTTCCGGACAGCGTCGTACGAGGGCATTTACTATCTTCAGCTAGCATTTTTACTGCTGAACTGTATGCCATTCTTGCAGCACTTATTCGTATTGCATCTATGCCTGTGTCATCATTTGTAGTAGTCTCAGACTCCCTTAGTGCTCTACAGGCTATACGAAAATTTGATACATCTCATCCCCTAGTTCTCCGTATCCAACTTTGGCTACGCCGTATCTCTACCAAACATAAAGATATTGTTTTTTGTTGGGTCCCTGGTCATGTCGACGTACAGGGCAATGAACAGGCAGACACTGCTGCGCGGTCAGCAGTATATGACCTACCAATTTCCTATCGAGGTGTTCCATTTCTGGACTATTTTGCTGCAATAGCTACCCACCTTCGCACCCGTTGGCAACAACGTTGGTCAACTCTGCTCGGTAACAAACTTCATTCTATTAAACCGAGCATAGGTTACTGGCCGTCTTCTTGTCATCAGTGCCGAAGTTGGGAGACCACTCTCTCCCGCCTTCGCATTGGCCACACTCGTCTTACTCATGGGTATCTCATGGAGAGGCACCCTGTTCCTCTCTGTGAGCAGTGTTAAGTTCCAGTATCGATTAGCCACATTCTGTTAGACTGCCCTCTCTATCAACGAGCACGCAGAATTTACCTCCAACGTCGTCTTCGTTCTACTACTCTCTCTTTACCTTCCCTTCTTGCTGATGGACCCTCCTTTAATCCTGACTCTCTCATTGACTTCTTGACAACGACCGATTTACTCCACAAACTCTGATGATACTTTTCGCACTCCCCTCAGCCCTTTCTGGTTCAGTCTCTTGCTGCCCTTTACCCTTTCACCATCCACTGCCCCGCTGTTATCCGTAACCTGTTGCTCATCCATCTCCCTTTTGCCACCTGATGCCCTCACTTCCTTCCTGCCCTGCAGCGCTGTATAGTCCTTGTGGCTTAGCGCTTCTTTTTGATTATAATAATAATGCTTGGCGATTCAATTAAGTCGAGGCTTTGCCATGGCTCGGGCCGCGGGGGCGGTGACCCCCGATACACCCCCAGGTATCTAAAATGAAAAACTGTAGCGAATACTGCAATAAGAGAATTCCAGGAGGCAGTCCCAAGGGACAGTCACACAAGCTGTCAAGATCGTCATAAACTGACATTAAGCCAGCAAATACACGAACAAAGCAGACTAGAAAATACAATTGATCTTATTCACAAATAAAGAGGATCCGATACGAAACATAAACGTAAATAAAACAAATTCCAACCACAGTCTAATTGAACTTCAGACATACATGCACACTGGTCTTGGACAGTAATACAGTCACGAATGTAGTCTACATATTCACCTTCAACAGTAATACATTATCTGTGATCAAATACATCTTGATCTTATTGATATATGCTGGGATGATAGTTTAAATTCAGGTTCCACATATATGGAGAGGATGTGATCAGATGTGCTAGAAATAGTGTGTTTCAGACTGGTGTTATTAAGCCAAAGGTAAAGATACAAGTTAGAAACTCGCCCATCAAAGGCGAAGACGAAGAATTATTAAACTTCTCAAAGTTCTCACATTTGCTCAAGATGGAAAAAGAAAAACCGGTTAGAGGCTGGATAACCTTGAAAAAACAAAAGTCACAATACCGTGGCTGGAGCACATCACAAACAGCCCTCACTCGGGGGACGAAACGTGACCTAACAGTCGTCCAGGACGAACCGAAACGTCGTCATAAGTTTCCTCTCCTAATTGCCAGTTATTTGTGAAAAACGAAGTGTTATAGAGAGCGAGCGAGAGTTCATTAATGAAGTCGAAAGAAACACAAAATACTTTTTCTCGTATGCGAATTTAGTGTAAAAGTCAAGTGTCCAGTGGACAGTGCAGATGTTAAGCAGGACGAAGGTGTTTGATTGTTACTGAAATGAATCAGTCTATTGATAATCAACCCCTCATATCACACCCATAGCTACATGTTGGCGGGTTTTCTTGCTACCCTCTGTGTGTGGCTTGTTAACAGTTTGCCTGTGATCTGGAATGTGGTATAAAACGAGCTCAAACCATTCAATAGATCCTGAAGAAGAATGTGAGGACCTTGAGAGTGATATTGTCGTCAAAGATCTCGCATTGAAAGATCACGATAGTCATAACTAAGAAAATGAATAATAAATCCTTGCAAACAGATATACCAAACTAGTGATACTCTCTCACTTGTGGGGACTGGAATATTGTTGCAAACTAACCGCCCCTTTTTAAGGCAGACGAAATCACGGATTTGGAGAAAGCTCAGAGAACTTTAACTACCTTTATAAATTCAGTCAAGTACCTAAATTGTTGGGAACGCCTGAAGTTCCTTGAACTTTGCTCAGTAGAATATAGTCGAGAATGCTGCATCGTAATTCATCCCTGAAAAAAATTGTGGAGAGACTGGTCGCAAATATGTACTCCGAGATTACGAAGGAAATGCAATGAGGAGTGGATTGAGTACACTATTAGACGACTTAATAAACGTAGAGACTAGGGCTTTCCAACAACCAGCCCACATACATAAGGGTAATAAACAGATTTCAGTCTTCAAGAAGGCACTGTTGTATTTCAAGCTCCCGATCAACCGGGCTATGTTGCTTACGTTGGACTGCTTGTGGCTGGTACCAACAGCCCATTTGAAGTTTGGTCTGGTAACTGGCCATGAGGGTTGTGACCTCTATAATAGTCTTCGGGTAACCTTCAGGTCTATGTTAGGATGATATAGACCTGAGGGAGGGAGAGAGGAATTGAGGAGAGAGAGTGGAAGAAAGAGAGATCTAGATTATTTGCATTTACTGCATTTACAAAATGAGGGAAGAGAGGGAGATAGGATACAATGGGAGAGGAAGAGTCTATAAAATTCTGAAATAGTTAGTGGTATACAGTACGGAGTTGATGAATAAGACGCAGTAGCAACACAAAGATAACTGTTACAAGCGTGTCTTATTCATCATAGGGAAAGTTAAGTTAGAGAGAAGTACACAGTTGTGGGTTGTGAGGTGTACAGTGAAGGTAATCACACGAGCTCACCTTGAAGGCACTACCAACTTGAGTTCTCGTGTACAGTAACCTTTGACCCCTCACCTGCACCTCGCATCTCCCTCGGGTGTAGTCAAACACGGAAGGATTCTATTATAGCAATTACTTTCACATGTTCCTGGGTAGGGCTCCCACTACGGTCCTCTGCATTTTAGCTTATATTCCATTGTATTTTCTCGCGTGCCTTTATATCTTCTTCCACGTCTGTCCTTTCCCATCTTTCACTGTCTGTTGCTTATATATATCCCAGGGAGCGAGTTTACAGGGCAGGGCCACTCGTGTTGCATGAACAACCCGCCATAATCTACATTTCAGCTCAAATAGTTGACACTCTTATTTGATAAATCAACTCCACATAAAAGTAATGCTGGAAATGGCTGGTTTCTCAAAACACGATCTTAACGCTGAAAGTCACTGAGACGTGGAAAACCAAACTTGGTTACCTGATGGAAATATAAACACATATGCAGTATAATGTGATCCTTTATTGACTACATTTCGCCCACACAGTGGGCTTTTTCAAGTCACAAACAGATCTACCTGGGGTGAACGAACGAACGAACGAAAGTTCAGGTAAGATCCCAAATGGGATGAGCGGGGAAGACGGGACAGACGAAGAATAGTGCTGGAGAGGAGTGTTCTTAGTCGTAGAAATAGAGCCAGGGCTTAACCCAGCAGCAAAGGCGATCGTGGGACAGATATTGAAAAGAGAAATTCCGGTTCTTCTGTTGGGACTCCGGTGGGGTGAGCTGGGAGTAAGGGACTTGCGACGTTTAGAGCTAGAGAGGAGTGCAGAACTGAGTCATGTCTTAACCCAAAAAAGCTAAGGCGAACGTGGGTCAGAGAATGGTACCTGTCTTAGAAGGTACCTGTCAGCGGATCCAAGGTTATTTGTAAGTAGGGTTAGGAGCAGGATCATGCAAGGAGTAGAAAAGGTTGTGTTGGTTTGTGGGTCTGCGAATGTCTTCGTCAAGGAGAGAGGTCCAGTAGTCATGTCGTGTCTCAAGTTTGTCTATCTGTCTGTCACTGAGCCTCTTCCAGTACAGATTCAGCGCAGGGACGTCTAACTGGGCATGGAGAGACTCGCTTGTGGCGAAGTCCTCCCATCTGACATCAAGCACCCAGCGCAGCGCCTTGTTCTGGACACGCTGCAGTTTAAGTAAGTTTGTTTTTGCTGCAAGAGAGAGGGCTAGAGGAGAGTAAGTTATCAGAGGACGTATTAGGGATTTGTAGAGGTGTAGTTTGGTGCGTTGGGAGGCATGTTTCAGCTTGTAGAGGCCCGCAAGGGCCTTACTAGCTATTACATGCCTTGAGCGAATGTGTCCGTGTAAACGAAGAAGGTAGTCAAGATTAACGCCAAGGACAGTGACAGATTGTGTGATTGTGGTTCAGCTATGTTATAGAAGCCACTATTCTGGTTGAATAGTGGCTTCTATAACAGCTGAACCACTTGCCAAGAAACTTCTTCATCGCTATCCCACATAAGAACACAGGAATGGAAGAACACTGCAGAAGGTCTGCTCACAAACTTATCCAATCTCCTTTCCAAGCTACCCAAGATTTTAGACTCTATAACCCCACTCGGTACATCATCAGATGCAGCATTCTCCACCTGACCTCAGCATTCTGAACCTGACTATAAATACTCGCGTCCCTTCCACCCCAGGTAGATCTGTTTGTGACTTGAAAAAGCCCACTGTGTGGGTGAAACGTAGTCAATAAAGGATCACATTATACTGCATATGTGTTTATATTTCCATTGAGTCGGTATTTTATACCATTTATTTCCTTGGTTACCTGATGACTATACTGGCTGCCAAGGCTTTTAAACCCAGGTGCTTTCACCTATATATCTTTTAATGCTCTTCGTCTTGTTTTTACGACCTTCACTTATAGAAAATATTGGAATTTTATTAGTATAGCATAAATAAAATTAGTATTTTTTTATACATTTTTTTTTTTTTTTTGAAAATGTTT
>NC_091304.1:50701074-50716074 GCF_038502225.1 Cherax quadricarinatus
CATCTTCCACCTACTTCTACTATGTTCTTCTTAAACATAAATAACCCTTTTCACTTCCCTTTCCTCTTGATTTTTTATCTGCCACCTCTTCTCCATCTCTTCTCTGCATTTCACCTCTCATTTCTTCCCTGCACTATTTTTCCTTCCGTTTCACTTAAACCTTCTACCTATCTACAATTCTGCCCTTTATCATTTATAAATCTTCCGCCTCTCTCATATCTGGCAGATGGAGATTTCATTTCCTGGGTTTCCTTCTCATCTTCTCTCTTGTTTGTCTTCGTCCTCTTGTTTTCTCTCACTTCATCACTTTTCTCTTTGTATGGTCTCTACACTTCATTTCTCGTATTGGTTTCTTCCTTTCTTCTTCCCTGCTTCCTCTCAAAGATTCGCCACATCCTTGCATTCTTTTCTTCCCCTTTCCTGTTCCTCTTTCATCCTCTTCCTTTTCTTCCTCTTCCGTTAACAGTGCTGAAGCCGACCATCATTTACTATTCTAGTCCGGGGTACACACACCAGCCACCTGTGTACCCTACTCTCTTAACCAGTCCACGAGGTACACACACCAGCCACCTGTGTACCCTACTCTCTTAACCAGTCCACTAGGTACACACACCAGCCACCTGTGTACCCTACTCTCTTAACCAGTCCACGAGGTACACACACCAGCCACCTGTGTACCCTACTCTCTTAACCAGTCCACGAGGTACACACACCAGCCACCTGTGTACCCTACTCTCTTAACCAGTCCACGAGGTACACACACCAGCCATCTGTGTACCCTACTCTCTTAACCAGTCCACGAGGTACACACACCAGCCACCTGTGTACCCTACTCTCTTAACCAGTCCACGAGGTACACCAGAGGTGCCGGCTGCCATGGGTGAACACAAGCCGCTGGTGAAGAAAGAGGTGGGGGAAAGAGTGTTGGAGAATGAAGAGTGAGGGGGGGGATGGAAGGAGAGGGAGTGTTGGTGGTGAAAGGTGAGGGAGGTGGGTGTTAATATAAACAAAACACATTATTTCCTACATTTATAAATTTACTGTGTGTGCGCGCTCGTCTTCTGTTAGGTTAGTAATTATTACTGTACTCATATTAATGTCCAACCAGAAGGGAGCGAGGAACACTAAGCCTTGTGGTGGGTGGTATAAAAGTCAACTTTTGCCTTTAACATTCAGAGGGGAGACAGGTCAACTGGTCTGAGAGGATCTCAGTCAGATGTGAATCAGCTTCTTCAGTGTTAGTCAGTGGTGACACATGTGATGTTACCCTCCAGCCAGAGGGCCCAAGAAAGAAGACAGAAAAAAGAAGAAGACGAACGACACCCCCAACCGGGGGCCACAGCCGGGTCACCATATGGAGAAGACCCGGGCCGGAAGTACCGGCGAATCTAATGAATGAATGAAGTGGTGACACAACTTCCTCAGTGTCCCATGTGAAAGCTGCCTCACAGAAGGCCAGCAAGCATCAGTTACACACCTACCGGTTAGGACATTCCACAGACTTACAATTTGAACTGAGGTTAGTAGACAAACTTTTAGGTTTAAGGCTAATTCAATTCAGCAGACTTATTTTAAAGATTAAATAATTTCTTCACACGCACAAATTTTGACATCAATTATTACAAGTGTTTCATAATCTTATTGATCTTTGTTATGTGCTTGTTGGGCAAAAGTATTTCCCAGAAGTAATTCTGGTACAATACTGTTTATCATTTGTTACTTTAGGGAGACTGAAATCTCCTAAGAGGTTTTAAAATTTATGCACAGCATACATAGCAATAACATAATTGACGTTATATTGTATACACACAGATTATCATAAATTTTCATCAAATTCCCTCTCGGTACGTTTTTTTTAATGGGAATATTCACCATCATCAACCTGGCTGACTATTCTTCAGAATGTGTCCTGGTCTGGTAGTGAGGATGATTCTGCTTCTCTCCTTCAGTTGTTAATGTTGTGTCTTGGATCTTGTTCTTAGTAAATGCTCGATTCATAATAAGTCTTCTTTTATATTATACCTGACACTTCGTCATAAAAAAACTTCACACCGAAATATGCAGTAAAACCAGTGTTCTTTTTGCTATATGAAAAGGGAGGAGGTTGTGGTACCGAACAAGGAGGAGTGGAAGGAGTAAACTGAGAGTGAAGATTGTAGGTAATGAAGGAGGGGTAAAGAAGGTGGATGGTTGTAGGTAAGGGAGGAGAGGGGTAACGCAAGGGAGAAAGAGAGGGGGAGGGTTGAGGAAGAGTAAGGATGGGATAAAGAGGAGGTAGAGAGATCAATATTAGTGTTCCCATGGGAGGGACGACCCAGTCTTTCTGGGTCAAGGTTGTTGACGATGTCTTACGATTGTGTTACTTCTGTTGTGCTAGTGTTGCTCGGTTACGTTGTTACTGTTGCTCTGTTAGTGCTCTTGTGTTGCTGTTACGATTGTTACTGCTGTGTTACTGTTGCTTTGTTACTGTTGTGTTGCTGTTTCTATGTTGCTGTGTTACTGCTGCTGTGTTGTGCATGCCGTTGGTGGTAACAGAGTGTTACTAATGCTTTTGTTTCTGATACTATGTTGCTGTGATGTTGACCGTGTCTTACTGCTACTTTTGCTGCTGCAATATTGCTGTTATGCATGCTGTTATTGAGGATGTGTGTTGGGCTGGTTGTGCATGCTGGTGTTGTAGACAGTGTGTTACTGCTGCTGTGTCGCTGTTGTGCATGCGACCGACCATTACTGTTGCTGTTGTGATTTTTAGTGTTGAGGGGGTGTGTTACTGTGTTGCTGCAATGTTGTTTCTGTGCAGTAAGAATAGTACCGGTATTAAGAAAAGACTGTGGAGAGCCTTTGAAGTGAGTGTAACACCGCTAGAAGATAAGACTCGAAGCGGCCACCTTCATACTACGCACAACGTTAATGAAGTGTCGTAGTGTGTAGATAACACCTGCGACGTGTGGCGCCAAGGAGCTACGTTAAGTGTGTAGACAACTGAGATGTGACGCCAATGAGCTACGTAACTCAGGGTTTAGGTAACTGAGAGGTGTGACGTCAGGGAGCTACGTAGCTGCAGTCCTACCCTAAGCCAGGCTTGTTTGGTACTTGTCTGATCAAACAGGCAGTTGCTGCTGGCGGCCTTCTGGCCCACATATCCATCACAGCCTGGTTATTCTGACACTTGGAGGGGGTACCTGGCGAGTTTCATCTTGAAAACTTTTGCACTTGTCCCAGAAGTGTTTGTGATATCTTCTAGTAAGATGTTTAACAATAATGACATGTTTGTTCATACAGTGTCTTCTCATGACCACAGTGCTTTTCACCGAGTTGTACATTTTCTCCATTCTCTCGATTAGTTATGTTATGGCAACATGTGGATTTGGTAGTAGGCTTTATATTACTTACAACATGCATATTATCATGCATCTCTCTTCTCCACTCCAGTGAGTACATATTTAGGACTTGAGACATTCCCAATAATTTAAATACTTCATTGGCCGCCTTATGCGGGCCGTAAATGGTTTCTGTATGTGTTCCAGCTCTGATATCTCTCCTGGCCTCAATGTGGCCGTTAACACTAAACAATGAACGAGAGAGCACAAGCAATTTAAGTAGTGTCATCACTGGCATTATTTCCCTTGTTTTGAGTCTCACATTATCCACCCCATCATTTTCCTAGCTTTGGTGACATTTGCCTTACTGTGTTCTTTGACAGAAAGGTCAACAGGCATCACACTCGGGCTCTTCACTCGCATGGTCCTGCAACCTCAGTTCCTGCAAATAAACAATGAAAAATAAATGAAGGTCAGAGCAGAGACGATGGTAAAGGCAGGGATGAAGGAATTTGGTTAAAAAATTAAGATTAAAGTGGTTACCGTGGGGGGGAGACCCCACAGTGGTAGGGTGGGTGGGTGGCAGATTAGGAAGAAGCAAAGAAAATCGATGTGGGAGGAAGAAGAGGAAGAAGGATAAAAATTGGGTTGGTGGACTGTGAGGAGACATCATTTTAGGTTGATCAGGAGTAGCGAAGGAACTGTTCATTGAATGGTAAATGGTTGGAGGGGGAGTTGAGGAAGGGAAGGGAAAGTTGTGAAAGGTTATTGTACGGGGAGTTTGAGAGGAAGAGGTGAGACTACACTGGAAGATGGTTGTGGAAAACATGTGAAGGTTGAAGTGTGAGTGGGACGCAGAGAGTTACTAAATGTTGTTATACTTCCTCTGACGATACACTGACGGCAGTGATACACAAACACTGCACCTGCTGCAGTATAGCTGCGGGACACACAATATGCTACACCACAGGCAGGAAGGTCGAGGAGTGCGTATCACTACAACCTTATCACTTGAAGTACACATCAGTCAATAATAATAATAATAACTGTATTTCGGTCGGTGGACGAACCGACAAAGGTATCCCTGTATTGCATAACCCCAGTCCCCTCTACTCGATGCACACGGTAGCGTTAAAGCAAACTTGCAAAGTGCGACGTAAATTTCTAATGCATTTAAATTTTGGTGTTGAATATTTGACCAAAATCAGAAGAGACATTAACAAGTTAACACCTGCAAACTAATATCCTAATTTCAACAAAAGTGACAAATTAGGACATACACAGCACAATCAATTCAATCCTTCCATTAAAAAAAAAACTGAAGACTCATTCTGTTATCTCAGAGATCAGTATCCTAAAACACACCAGCACATTAAATTAGAATCCACTCAGAAGGTGCATTATCTGATTGGCTGAAGCCAATCAGAAGACACGGAAATTATAGCGTGAGAACCAGTATTTCATTTTTTTCCATAAAAGAAAACAAAGGGGATCTGCACAGGATAAAATCAATCCAGAATTGTCTCTAAGATTGCCCAGTGTTTTAAGGTTTAAGTAACCCAACAAATTACCCAGTATTTTAAGGTTTAAGTAACCCAACAAATTACCCAGTGTTTTAAGGTTTAAGTAACCCAACAAATTACCCAGTGTTTTAAGGTTTAAGTAACCCAACAAATTACCCAGTATTTTAAGGTTTAAATAACCCAACAAATTACCCAGTATTTTAAGGTTTAAGTAACCCAACAAATTACCCAGTATTTTAAGGTTTAAATAACCCAACAAATTACCCAGTATTTTAAGGTTTAAGTAACCCAACAAATTACCCAGTATTTTAAGGTTTAAGTAACCCAACAAATTACCCAGTATTTTAAGGTTTAAATAACCCAACAAATTACCCAGTATTTTAAGGTTTAAATAACCCAACAAATTACCCAGTATTTTAAGGTTTAAGTAACCCAACAAACAAGTAAGTTTTATTTTGCCTTTGTGTACATAACATTCGTACTTTTTTTTACAAAATTGATCAGAATAAAGTTTAAGTTATCGCACAGTAACGACTTTTAAGCAGTGTGTTATGTAACTTTGATCATAGTGCACCTGTACGTGCCAATAGTTGCATGAACCGTTTTTACCAGTGCAGTACACCTGTGCTGTAAGTTTGAAGCCGATCAGATAAGGCATGTTCAAGTTGTAAACTCAAGTTGGAAGAAGATGAAGAAAAAAGAAAAACACAACATCCATCTACTTAATGCTACCCCTTTGGTACATATTATTTAATAATAATAATAATAATAATAATAATAATAATAATTTTTGTGTCTTATGATTAGCTTCAGCCTTTCTGTGCTGTTAACTTGATAATGCAGCTTCTGAGTGGCTTCTAATTTAATGTGCTGGTGTATTTTAGGATACTGATCTCTGAGATAACCACAGAATGCCTCTTCAGTTTAGCTTTAAACCTGATGTTTTTTTAATGGAAGGATTGAATTGATTGTGCTGTGTATGTCCTAATTTGTCACTTTTGTTGAAATTAGGATATTAGTTTGCAGGTGTTAACTTGTTAATGTCTCTTCTGATTTTGGTCAAATATTCAACACCAAAATTTAAATGCATTAGAAATTTACGTCGCACTTTGCAAGTTTGCTTTAATGCTACCGTGTGCATCGAGTAGAGGGGACTGGGGTTATGCATTACAGGGATACCTTTGTCGGTTCGTCCACCGACCGAAATACGGCTATTATTATTTTTAGTTATGCACTAATATTACTCCTCATCTTAGTGTTATAAATGACTGTTTTTCTTGTAGAGGTGAGGCTCAGCTTGCCCAGTATACACGAGTTTCTTGTTGCCTCAAGTTCATGGTGGTACTCAGTGATGTCTACCTCCCTCTTTCGAAGGCGCCCTCACTTTGCTCCAGTTTTGACTGTTTTTTCATCCACTGGCAGTGTCACCCATAGCTGAAGCAGCAACAGCCTGGTTGACCAGGCATGCACCAAACAGACCTGGCCCATGGGCGGGCTCCGGGAGTAGAAAGGTATATCAAAGGCAAAGGTATTTTGACTATTAGTGGGTTACCCAGATCGCTGACAAAGGATGATCAGATTACTATTATCATTGACTTAGAAGCGCTAAACTCTTATGAGTCATACGGCGCCGGTGGAATTGGTTTCAGTCAGATTTAATTCCAGGAAGGGCGGGTATGTGCCGTCAAGACAGTGGTCATTGTGAGCAACTCTTAGCTACTTTGCATGACTGAGTATCAACGTGCGGTCACGCAAAACAATTGGAGATGGCTTCTGCTCATACATGTAAATTCCTTGCATGGAACTGCTCGTTGTTTATGCAAACCATTTCAGGCAGATAAATGCGGAAACAAGTTGACGTAAGGTCTGGTTTCAGGACCGTAAAGATTTCTTAACAACATTACACGACAGATGTTTACATTAGGACCATCTTGGAGTACACGGAACCAGTATGCAGCCTTCAACTGATAGGCATGTAAGAAAATTAGTGAGGATCGTGTTTAGAAAGAGGACGGTAAAAATAGAGGGCCTCATAAACACTGCTGAGACACTACATTAGGATAGAAGTGAGGAAGATAAGATTTCTTCTCAGGAATAACAAGGTCAAACCAAGCTGTTACATAACTCCTCAAGGAAACAAGCACAGGGCAGTAACCAGACTAAATTGAAAACCAGAAGGATGGACTGAGAGGAGAGAGTGAGTTTAAGTTAACAACCCTAGAATATAGGAAGTCCAGGGAATATATTATCATGATGTACAAAATACTTAGAGGATTAAAGTTGATAGGGTCGGGAAAGGTTGTAATAGTTGAAAAAGGAGAGAGAGCCTGGGGATATAGATAAGTTACACGCTCTGATGAACTACAGGAATGTTAGGAAATACTTATTTTTAATTTTGCGGGTAGTAAGTGGAAGGAACTACACGAATTAGTAACGGAGGCGAACTTTATACATAGTTTGAAGGAACTTGTTAAAGTTGTCGATAAGAACCCACGGAGTCATTGTCGATATGAGTGGAGTAAGGAGCGGTTGCTCGACCCCAGCAGCCACCACACGGCGAGCACAATGAAGCTAATACACGGAAGCAAGAAATATTCTTGTGTGATAATTATATGAGTAAAATGTTGATCATAGTAGTACAAGGTTCACCCAGTGGCGTGACTGTGTATAGTGACTCATACAACATAGTGATTCATACAGTGAGCAGTGTAGGTACAGTTTATAGTGACTCATACAAGATAGATTCATACAGTGAACAGTGTATGTGCAATGTACTATGATGCATCACTGTCTTAGCCTCACCTCCATTACAGTGTACAATGAAGTACGTTTTCGGCTGTCTTGGTTCATTATGACAACAGTAACCCCAGGGTGTTCCACCACACAACACTATTTTTGCACGCCGCCAGAGATGTGGTTGTCTCGCACACCCAACACGCTCACCCACTGCTGTTGTGGAAGATCATTAACGTCTGTTGAGTGCAAGAGGCTCATTAAGACTGTAATTCAACTATACTCTAACATCAAGAATACTTAAATCTTCATAATCTGAACATTTAAACTGTGGTTAGAGATGTGCACTCCGAGGTACATATATAATGTGCTTACGTGTAATGTCATCAGTAGTTATTAAGCTGTCTAGTACCTGCCTAAGGTGTTTGGTTGATATTTTCCTTCATCTGTTAGTATTGTCCATGAGAGAGGTTTTTTATGGGGCTGTTTGCCAGTCTTAATAGTTGAGTTTTATTATTTTATCCTGGCTTGTTGCTTTATGATGAATTATATATTTTTCTGATTTCTCCTTATTATTTTACTGTGTTTATCACTGCAGCGATGTGTTGCTTCTTTCACCATGTTTATCACTACAGTGTTGTGTTGCTTCCTTCACTATGTTTGTCACTAGTGTTGTTCTCATACTTGTGTTTTGGTTATCCTGTGCCAGAGCACACCTTGGTTAGCTCTTCCAGCCTCCACTTAGAACTCGCAGAAGTAGTAAGAACACGAGTGTAAATGACTGCAAGGATGAGCATTTTGAGAGTACTGAATTTAAAAAAAAATACGATCACTAATGAGAACTCTGGATTATGAACAGCTGCGGTCATAAGTGCTAATGAGAACACTGGATAGGTGGTTTCAGAACTGGCCTGCTATGGGTTTCAATCTTGCTCGTCCCACTTGTGTTGTTCATCTCTCTCTCGGTACTGCCATCCCTCCCTCGTTATTTTGTACATTTACAATTAAACATCTATCATTCTTCTTTCGAGCGTTTCCTTTGCTCTTCTCAAACCCTGTCAAACCCCTCTCTCTTTATTTTAGTGTCCTATCCTCTTTTACCTTCTCGTGTTGTTGGTTGCGCCATCACCTGTTCGTTGTCACGACATGCGTGTTCTCTAGGGCCGCACTACCGCACTATGACACACGTCTTGGCTATATTCAACGCCTTGTGGTCTGATAAAGCATATTTGTTTTTTTTTAATGATCGTCATTATAGCGTCATATTAGTGATACCTACAAAACACTGCACTGTTTTATATGTGAGTTGTATTCTCCAAACTCGTGTATAGCTACTGACCCCGCCTCTCTTGTATACCTCTTAAATCCTACCATATTTACGAAAGTGTACCTCCGTCAGTGTTGCAGAAGGCTGAGCTCCAGCTTCTGGGCCCGCCACTCGGCTGTGTTTTATAGGATTGAAGCTGTGTATAAGGTGAGTGGAAGTATAGCTGGAGGTCCTGATACAGTTGTGTGTTGAGTCCCATCTCTAGGGCCTGTTACTCATGCACTCCAAGAGTCCTACATTACCAGTACTTCACTGTACGAGTCTTGCAACACACCTGCACTAATGAACATGTACTCACATTTTCACACGAGAAGATAGGAAGAATAATAGAAATGTAGGAAAATACGTCGGAGATAAATTCTTACTATGTATCTCTGATCTCTGTGCAAATAATGTGTAATGGAGCCAGGTAGTTTTCAGTCGCACCGTAGTTTAGTGTGTTTATACTAAACTTGTGGTATAAACCGTGGTAATAAATACCGACAAGTTGGTTTAGAAAGACACGTAAGCAAACACTATGACATATTTATTAGAAAACGTTTCGGTCCTGGGACCTTGATCACTTCTAACATACAGAGGTAGAAAGACATTGTATATATAGGCGGAGAGTGAGGTGTGACGCACGTGACCTGAGGAATGTCATAAGAATATAAGAACATAAGAATGGAGGAACACTGTAGAAGGCCTACTGGCCCATGCGAGGCAGGTCCTTATCAAAACAACCTCTGCCTATGATGAGGACGGGTGGACGTTGAAATCATGTGACTCCTGTGTTGTTGGGTTGGTGGTGCTTAAGTATCATGTATGCCAATGTTTTTGAAATTTTGTAGTTTCCAGTGTTGCGTTCTATAGTGTCGGTGACGGCGATTAGTGAGGCTTCTAGGCACCGTCGGCGTCTGAGGTCTGGTTCGGTGAGAACGAGTTGTGCCTCATTCCAGTTCATCAAATGTCCCGTGGAGTCTCTGTGGATGACACAGGCGTACCTTACATCGTCTCTGTTAGAGGCATTTCGATGCTCATTCAAGCGGACTGCAAGATCTCTGCCTGTCTCGCCTACATATTTCTTGGGACAGAACCCACGGGATAGTGTAGACGCCTGCTGTTGAAGTTAGAGGTGTGGGGCTGCGTTTCGTATTGTACAATAAATGGAATGTGGGAACGTCAGGAGAGTTGTAAAAATTTGGTAGATATTTTTTTTAAGATATTGGAGATTTTTCAAACACCCTAAAGGTTAAGATTGGGTGTAAATCGCGAGGCTACTAAGTTGTAAGAGTCATTCATATTTCCTTAAGTGGTGTGTTAAGAGATGCAGCATTCGTTAATGATTGATCTGTATTTCCGCCAGCGTCACAACCATTCTAAGAACATAAGAATGAAGGAACACTGCAGCAGGCCTACTGGCCCATGCGAGGCAGGTCCAAGTCTCCTACCGGCTTAAGCCAATGCACCCAACCTAGTCAGGTCAGGTCACATTGACTTAAGGGAGGAACACGGCAACCGACCTGGTAGCACAAGCTAATCAGGTCCAACTTACACCCACCCACACTCACTCATGTATTTATCCAACCTATTTTTAAAGCTACACAACGTTCTGGCCTCTATAACTGTACTTGGGAGTTTGTTCCACTCATCCACAACTCTATTACCAAACCAGTACTTTCCTATATCCTTCCTGAATCTGAATTTTTCCAACTTAAAGCCATTGCTGCGAGTCCTGTCTAGGCTTGATATTTTCAGCACACTATTTACATCCCCTTTATTTATTCCTGTATTCCATTTATACACCTCAATCATATCCCCCCTAATTCTACGTCTTTCTAGAGAGTGCAGATTCAGGGCCCTTAGTCTATCCTCATAGGGAAGGTTTCTGATACATGGGATCAACTTTGTCATCCTCCTTTGTACATTTTCCAGAGCATTTATATCCATTCTGTAATACGGTGACCAAAACTGTGCAGCATAATCTAAATGAGGCCTAACCAAGGATGTATAGAGTTGAAGAACAACCTGAGGACTCCTATTATTTATGCTTCTTGATATGAAGCCAAGGATTCTATTAGCTTTATTGCGAACACTTATGCACTGTTGTCTTGGTTTCAGATTACTGCTAACCAGAACTCCTAAATCTTTTTCGCAATCCTTAATATTAAGATCTACATTATTTAGTTTATATGTGGCATGGTTATTGTCCTGTCCAACATTTAGAACTTTGCATTTGTCTATATTAAACTGCATCTGCCACCTATCCGACCACTGCATCAGTCTACTCAAATCTTCTTGGAGTGCTCTAATGTCCTCGTCAGAATGAATTCGACGTCCTATTTTGGTATCATCGGCAAACTTGCTGATGTCGCTCTTTATGCCCTCATCTATGTCGTTTATGTAGATTGTGAACAGCAGGGGGCCCAACACTGACCCCTGTGGAACACCGCTCGTGACGCTTCCCCACTCTGATTTCTCCCCATTATGCAAACTCTCTGCTGCCTATTAGCCAACCACGCCTCTATCCAGGAAAAAATTTCTCCTCCTATTCCATGGGCCTTAATTTTCCTCAATAGTCTCTGATGTGGGACCCTGTCAAAAGCCTTACTGAAGTCCATATACACAATATAATATTCATTACCATGATCTACCTCCTCAAATACCTTAGTGAAAAAAGTTAATAAATTCGTAAGGCAGGAACGCCCCTTTGTAAAACCATGCTGAGATTCGTTGATTAATTTATGCTTTTCAAGGTGGCTACGAACTGCCTCGGCAATTATTGATTCCATAAATTTTCCCACTATGGAGGTTAGGCTTATTGGTCTATAGTTCGAAGCTAAGGACCTGTCACCTGCTTTGAAAATAGGTATCACATTTGCCATTTTCCACTTATCTGGCACCATGCCAGTTTGTAGTGATACGTTGAAAAGATTAGCCAAAGGTTTGCTAAGCTCCTCTTTACATTTCTTTAGAACTCTTGCATACAGTTCATAAGGGCCTGGGGATTTGTTAGGTTTTAATTTATCTATTTGCCTAAGGACCATGTCACTTGTGACCCTAATCGTGCACAGTTTATTATCGTCCTGTTCTACATAATTTACCATTTCTGGAATATCGCTGGTATCCTCCTGTGTAAAAACTGAGAGGAAGTATGTGTTAAAAATTCTACACATTTCCTTATCACTGTCAGTGAGCTGACCCGAGGAATTTTTGAGTGGGCCTATCTTGTCCCTGATCTTACTTCTGTATACCTGAAAGAATCCTTTTGGGTTAGTCTTCGATTCTCTTGCAACTTTAACCTCATAATCTCTTTTTGCTTTTCTAATTCCCTTTTTTATTTCTCTCTTTAACTGCATATATCGATTTCTTAATTGCCCCTCTCCTCTTTGGATTTGCTTATATATGCCTCTCTTTTGACCGCTCAGTTATTTTAATGTATTGTTCAGCCATTTAGGATCATTTTTGTTTGATCTGATTTCCTTATTTGGAACATAATTTGACTGAGCAACTAGAACTATGCCCTGGAAAGCGTCATATCGGCAACCATCACCACCTACCTGACCCTTAGTCAGGTCATTCCAGTTCAGCCCACCTAAGTAATTTTTCAGTCCTATGAAATCAGCCAAACGGAAGTCAGGGACAGAGACTTGATTGCCATTATTAGGGGAATTCCATTATATATTAAAACTGAGTGATTTGTGATCACTTTCCCCAAGCTTATCATTAACCTCAAGATTATTAATTAGTGTTTCCCTACTGGCAAGAACCAAGTCAAGGAGGTTATTTCCTCTAGTTGGCTCTGTCACAATCTGTTTTAAAAAACAATCCTGGATCGTATCAAGAAAGTCACCTGACTCTAAATTTCCTGTCAAATTGCTCCAGTCAATCTGTCTATAGTTGAAATCTCCCATTAGCACAACATTTTCGTATGTAGATGCCTTACGAATTTCGTCCCATAGAAGTTTACTGCACTCCCTATCAAGATTTGGGGCCCTGTAAATCACACCCAAAATTAGTTTTTCTCGGCCCTCGAGAAGCTGTAACCAAACAGTTTCAGTGGCTGACGCTTCTAATTTTATATCTTGTCTAACACAACAATTTAAATTGTGTCTGATGTACATCGCTACTTCACCACCCTTCCTGTTGACCCTGTCAGTGTGGAATAATTTATAGCCTTGTATGTGACATTCAGAAGGCATCTCTCTATCTTTCAGATTGAGCCAGGTCTCTGTTATAGCAATGCTATCTATGTTTCCTGCACTTGCAATTAATCTTAGCTCATCTATCTTATTTCTTACACTCCTGCTATTAGTATAGTAAACCTTAAGGGAGCTAGTCCCTTGCTGTCCTCTGCTGTCCCCCTTTGTTTGCTGACCTGATTTATTGTCTTTATTTATAACTTCATGCTGAATGCCTTTTATACATTTACTGTTTCCAACCCTAGTGTTGCAACCTGCTTGTTTCCCACACACACCCATACCTCTATCTTCTATCAGTTTAAAATCATAGGCATTTCACCAATGGCCTTCTCAATTGAGTTTGCAAGTGCTACCACCCCAGCCCCAGAGAGATGTACCCCATCCCTTGCATACATATCATGTTTGCCATAAAAGTTGTTCCAGTTGTCAATGAATGGGATTGCAAGTTCCTTGCAGTATCTGTCTAGCCAGCAATTTACACCAATTGCCCTAGACAACCATTCATTTCCTACTCCCCTTCTAGGCAAGATGCTACATATGATTGGGACCCCTCCCTTAGACTTAATGAAATCTATAGCTGACCTGTACTTATCTAGCAGCTCTTCTCTCCTACCTTTCCCAATATCATTTCCACCAGCACTGAGACAGATAATGGGCTTGTTCCCATTACCTGACATGATATTATCTAGCCTGTTGACTATGTCCCCAACACCAGCTCCAGGGAAGCACACACTATCTCTCATCATCTTATTCCTATTACAAAAAGCACGGTCAATATCTTACCTGAGAGTCACCAACCACAAGAATGCACTTACCTCTATTAGCAGGGGCATTAGTACCCTTACCTTCACTGGCCACTGAAGTACATTCATCCTGAAGAACAGAGAAGCGATTTCCTACCTTCAGATCTTCACTCTTAACTTTCCTTACTCTGATGCGCCTCCCATTACTGTGAACCACTCCCCACTTGTAGCAGGTGCTGGGCTGCACCTCACTGCTGGTAGCCGTTGCTACCTCCCCAACTACAGCCTCCTCACAGCGAGAGACAGACTGCACCTCACTGCTAGAAGCCTCATTCCCCACAACTCCAGCCACCTCACACTCTCTCCCAGACCCATTGAGGTGGACCTTCAGCCTCCTAATCTCCTCCTGGAGAAGCAAGACCTCCTCCTTCAACTCTCCAACCTCAGTTTTTAAAACACTGCAGAAGCAAGCCATGCTTTGTAACCGTCCACGCTAATCCCCGAAGCAGCTCAGGGTCTGTGACCTCACGTGACGACTGACCACTGACCTCTACTAATAACTCATCACCGCCTGTGTTTACAAGTGTGTTGCAGCTGCAGCTGCATCATGTTATGTAACAGCAGCAGCAATGCGCCACTGAAGCAGTACTCTACATAGCAGCAGCATGCCACGTACAACAGTATCAGCAACACGCCACGGACAACAGTATCAGCAATACGCCATATATCACGCCACGTAACAGCAGCAACAGCACTCTACGAAGCTGCACCTTTTCGTCAGATAGCAGCAGCACGCCATGAATTGGTATTAAACTGCTCAAAATCCAGGATTAGCAAATAAAAAAAAAAGTGGGGGCGAGTGCTCCAAGGCACGGTCGTGGCGCCTTCACTGTTTAACCTTATAGCATAGATAAAAACACTACAGTTACCTGTCATCATTTTGCGGACATTAAAATCAGTACGAAAGTCACATCGGTAGAAGACACGAAGAAATTGCAAGATTATGCATATTTATGTATGTATGTTTTCTTGTCCAACAAACCAGCCGTATCCCATCGAGGCAGGGTGGCCCAAAAAGAAAAACAAAAGTTTCTCTTTTTAAATTTAGTAATTTATACAGAAGGGGTTACTAGCCTCTTGCTCCCGGCATTTTAGTCGCCTCTTACAACACGC
>NC_091304.1:50721074-50728574 GCF_038502225.1 Cherax quadricarinatus
GTCTTCCTCTGCGTCTCTGTTTTCTACTCTCCGCCATTCTTACCTCGTCTTCCTCTGCGTCTCTGTTTTCTACTCTCCGCCATTCTTACCTCGTCTTCCTCTGCGTCTCTGTTTTCTACTCTCCGCCATTCTTACCTCGTCTTCCTCTGCGTCTCTGTTTTCTACTCTCCGCCATTCTTACCTCGTCTTCCTCTGCGTCTCTGTTTTCTACTCTCCGCCATTCTTACCTCGTCTTCCTCTGCGTCTCTGTTTTCTACTCTCCGCCATTCTTATCTCATCTTCCTCTGCGTCTCTGTTTTCTACTCTCCGCCATTCTTACCTCATCTTTCTCAAGTTCTCTGAGAAAAGGAAAAAAAAAGCTAATTTACTCCGGTGTTTGTAATGAAATGTTTTCGCTTACATAAACGTTCTTTGGCAAACACAAATATTTTTCTGTTCTCGGAGATAGTGCAGATTGTGTATCTACCTGGTTGTTAACAAGGGTGGAGTCATAGCTCCTGGCCCCGCTCTTAACCACTTTCAACCGTCTGGTTGTGTGGTGGTTCGTCCTGATAATCTCCCTAGTGTCTCTTAGCTTGTTGGTAATATACTTCCAGCATCACCAGTGATAAAATACTCCCTCCACTAGACTCTATACTCGCGGCTTAGATTCATTCACACACACACACACACACACACACACACACACACACACACACACACACACACACACACACACACACACACGTACGTACGTACGTACGTACGTCTCTTTCTTCTCTCACAGATTCATCTCATTATTTTCTCGAAGCAGCTCTTTCTTCTTTCTGCTGTTGCGATCTCTCTTCTCTCACTCTTTCGTCTCCCTGTCTTCTGCTTTCCTGATTTGTTTTCTCTTTGGTCTTCACTATCAATCCTTACTTGCGAAGAAAAAGAAAACGGCGTTGGATTCCATTGTGGGTTCACGTTGTGAAAAATTTAACACGCTGAAATTGTGCCCGACACTCAACGCTGGTATTGTTGGTCTTATGGTTGGCTGGTTGGCTGGCTGGCTGGCTGGCTGGCTGGCTGGCTGGCTGGCTGGCTGGGAGGCTCGCTACTCTGGCTGACTGAGGGACTGTCTGTCTGTGATGGGTAAGGTGGCTGGCTGTCTGAAAGTTGGCTGCACAGGCAGGAAGATGGGAAGGTTGGCTGCGCAGGCTGGCAGGCAGGGAAGTTGAACTTACTGGCGGTCAAAGCAAGAAGAGTGCACAGTGTAACCAGTACTGGAGAGTACAAATATAGGTATATCAAGTGCCATATTACAGAATGGTACAGTACCAGATTTACTGAAAATAAACGAATAAATCAAACATCCCAATTAGTAAATCCTCTTTACTAACGTAATGGGTTTAATTACCAATAGAGAACAGTTAACTACGCAAGTGGGTTTATTAAATTAGTAAATATAATGTTTGAAGTGTTCGTTGAAATACACGGGATGTTGTGGATAGTAAGATATGGACGCAAAACTGCAATGTATCTAGATGTTAGAGAGTAAATAAGTTATAAGAACATAAGAACATAAGAAAGGAGGAACACTGCAGGAGGCCTGCTGGCCCATACTAGGCAGGTCCTTTACAATTCATCCCACTAACAAAACATTTGCCCAACCCAATTTTCAATGCCACCCAAGAAATAAGCTCTGATGTGAAAGTCCCACTCAAATCCAACCCCTCCCACTCATGTACTTAATCCAACCTAGATTTGAAACTACCCAAAGTCCCAGCCTCAATAACCCAACTAGGTAGACTCTTCCACTCATCAACTACCCTATTTCCAAACCAATACTTTCCTATGTCCTTTCTAAATCTAAACTTATCTAATTTATATCCATTACTGCGGGTTCTCTCTTGGAGAGACATCCTCAAGACCTTATTAATATCCCCTTTATTAATACCTATCTTCCACTTATACACTTCGATCAGGTCTCCCCTCATTCTTCGTCTAACAAGTGAATGTAACTTAAGAGTCTTCAATCTTTCTTCATAAGGAAGATTTCTAATGCTATGTATTAATTTAGTCATCCTACGCTGAATGTTTTCTAACGAATTTATGTCCATTTTGTAATACAGAGACCAGAACTGAGCTGCATAATCTAGGTGAGGCCTTACTAATAATGTATAAAGCTGCAGTATGACCTCTGGACTTCTGTTGCTTACACTTCTTGATATAAATCCCAGTAATCTATTTGCCTTATTACGTACGCTTAGGCATTGCTGTCTTGGTTTAAGGTTGCTGCTCACCATAACCCCCAAGTCCTTTTCGCAATCTGTATGGCTAAGTTCTACATCATTTAACTTATAAGTACTAGGGTGAACATTAAAATGGTATAAAATACCGACAGGTTGTTAGGTAAGACACATATGCAACAGTTAGGTATCTTTATTATGAAACGTTTCGCCTACACAGTAGGCTTCTTCAGTCAAGTACAGACTGAAGAAGCCTACTGTGTAGGCGAAACGTTTCATAATAAAGATACCTAACTGTTGCATATGTGTCTTACCTAACAAGTACTAGGGTTATGGGCACTCCCAAGCTTCAGAACCTTGCATTTATCTACATTGAACTGCATCTGCCACTTTTCTGACCAAGAATAGAGTTTGTTTAAATCCTCCTGAAGTTCCATAACATCTACGTTTGAATCAATTATCCTACCTATGTCTGAGGGCAATGTGTGGTGTGAATATAATGCAGAGAATTCGTAGTTTGGAAGTTAGGAGGAGGTGCGGGATTACCAAAACTGTTGTCCAGAGGGCTGAGGAAGGGTTGTTGAGGTGGTTCGGACATGTAGAGAGAATGGAGCGAAACAGAATAACTTCAAGAGTGTATCAGTCTGTAGTGGAAGGAAGGCGGGGTAGGGGTCGGCCTAGGAAGGGTTGGAGGGAGGGGGTAAAGGAGGTTTTGTGTGCAAGGGGCTTGGACTTCCAGCAGGCATGCGTGAGCGTGTTTGATAGGAGTGAATGGAGACAAATGGTTTTTAATACTTGACGTGCTGTTGGAGTGTGAGCAAAGTAACATTTATGAAGGGATTCAGGGAAACCGGCAGGCCGGACTTGAGTCCTGGAGATGGGAAGTACAGTGCCTGCACTCTGAAGGAGGGGTGTTAATGTTGCAGTTTAAAAACTGTAGTGTAAAGCACCCTTCTGGCAAGACAGTGATGGAGTGAATGATGGTGAAAGTTTTTCTTTTTCGGGCCACCCTGCCTTGGTGGGAATCGGCCAGTGTGATAATAAAAAAATAATAAAAATCCTACCTATCTTTGTGTCATCGGCGAATTTGCTCATATCACTAGTAATTCCCTCATCAAGATCATTGATATATATTATAAACAACAACGGGCCCAAGACTGATCCCTGTAATAGACTGCTGTTTGAGAGAGAGACTTGTACAGTAGTTTTGAAATCCTCAAATGATACGGTACCAGAATTAGGTATTAGTGTACAATAATAATTTGGTATTTATCCTTGTATATAAACCACCGTCAACAATGGCAAAGGAATTAATGGAACTGATAAGGCAGACATTCAGAATCCTGTTCCAAATGTTATCCTCCTTGGAGGTTTTAGCCTTTCAAACGTTAAGTGGAAGATGATAGACAACCGCATTGGTGTGTGTGTGTGTGTGGGTGTGGGTGTGTGTGGGTGTGTGTGGGTGTGTGTGGGTGTGTGTGTGTGTGTGTGTGAATTGACTTTAATTTGTTCACTGACATCAAATAATGAAGACCACTTCAAGTGATGTTTTATGACAGATGAACTAACAATGCTTCATACTGGCTGGCGTGGAGAAGGGTGGATATATGATAGAATATTAGAGCTTCAAGATAATTTGGATAACTGCAGCAAACAGAGAAGACAAACAAGTGTCACATGTTTGGGTCAGAATAATGGAAGATGCAGTTCAGCGCAAATCCTTTTAAGCAAATGACTGTGGTACCTATAAAATAAATATTACGAACATGTGTGTAATCTTGTGGTTGTAGCACGATAACCAAGGTAGGAATGAGCAAAATGCAGCAGTGGGAGAGTAAGTACTTGTATTTCCTTCACCAAATAGCAAACACTGTATGTACAGTATATACAGAGGATATGTACATTAGGGCAATGCAAGAAAGAGACACAGTGAGAGCTGTCTTCGAGCAGGCAAGGAGGTAAGTCTGCTAAGGTTGATTCACCAGTGTCCTACATAGCTTCATAACTTTGGCGAGCTTCCTTGTGATTGGTTGAACCAAGGTGCTAGCATAACGAGGGGGCCCCTACTCCTTATACTCTGAGCACTTGGTTTGTTGGTCGGGAGGGTATGCCTATATGGGTGTGGCGTACGCTATATAAATTATAACATACCCTTAACATGCCACCCTAAATAATACAGAATTCTATCAGAGAAAAACTCGGAATGTAAAGAACGATGGCAGTGCGTAGATGTTGATGATAAGGCTGACACTGTTCCTCTTCAAATCAACAATTGTATACTAAATAACACAAGTCAGAAGCTAATGTTTTGTATTTATTTTTGTAGCACCCCGGCCGTGTCTCGCCATGGTAGGGGGGTCCTCCCCGACGCTGGGTCACCTTGATGCGTTTCTGGGAGGAGTGGCTCTATCGCCACAGGCTGCTTGTCTAAGAACCCAGCATTATCTTATATAATTGGTGGGGATATTTTTTTCGATTAAATTTGGTGTCCGATGACATGGAACGTTTTTATGGCCATGGATTGCGCACTGTGAAAAATAATTCTTGAAAAGTTTTACTATCTTTGCGATTATATAACTTGTGTAATAAGAGTGAATTGTTGACGACAGTATAAAGTTTGTATTGATAATAGAAATTTGTTATGCAATGTTAGGAACTGAATGTTTGAAGTGTTGAATAATCGATTGAGATTTATGCAACCTCATAGTTATGCTCTTCTGCTTCATCCTGTGAATTACCCAAGCTTACTCAGTAACTTCTCAGCTCTCTGAATCGCAAGTTCGGTAACCCCACACAGTCTTCTAATTTCTACTCGTCGAATTCTCTGCCTAATATTCACTCCACACGTTGCTCTCGAACATAACATCTCTACTGCTTGCAGACTGTTTTGTATGTTTCAAGCCCATGGCTCATACCCATGTACAAGTGTTCGTAACACTAGAGTCCGTACGTTTCCCTTTTGCCTCCATAGATAACTAATTTCTTTCCACAGTTGCCTCGAGACTCCGTAGCCGAAATATTCTTTTTAATAAATATGTCCCAGTGTTTGCCTACGTGTCTTTTTAAAAATGTCGTAATACATGTTTATATATTATTAGTGCTCCGAACCCATGTAAACGTTCAGCTTAATGTAATCAAATTTGGCAAGCTATAACCGTAGAATTTGACTGTCGGTCTCTGTTTTTGCTGACACAGGATGACCTACACCGTGGACTATCACACGTGTCGCCATTAAAATGAGAGATAAGCGAAGCCTTTACTAGTACCTAAGTCTGTATTGCAGTCAACAAGTTTCACTACATCCCAGTGTACGTTTCACTTGCCCTTCAGAACCTGAGAATTAAGACTATATATATATATATATATATATATATATATATATGTGATGAATGGTTTTGAAAACCAACAAGTTGAAGAATTGAGACACTTATGCAACACATGGGAATCTTATCTTATATTATATATATATATATATATATATATATATATATATATATATATATATATATATATATATATATATATATAATATAAGATAAGATTCCCATGTGTTGCATAAGTGTCTCAATTCTTCAACTTGTTGGTTTTCAAAACCATTCATCACATATGTAATATATATATATATATATATATATATATATATATATATATATATATATATATATATATATATATATATATATATATATATATATATATATATATATGTCGTGCCGAATAAGTAAAACTTGCTATTTTGGCTTAAATAGCAACGCACATCCTGCCGAATAGGGCAAGCGAAAATTTGTGTATGCAATAATTTCGCAAAAATTATTCTGAATCTAACGAAAAAAATATATTTGTTTATTATTAAAGTATTGTAAACTTGTATAAAATATATTTAGCTGGATTAGGCTAAATTAAATTGAGCTTGTTATAATAAGGTTAGGTAAGTTTATTAAGGTTCGTTTGGTACAAAATCATTAATTTTTATATCATAAATGAAAAAAAAAGTATATTTAAATGTATAAGAAAATTTTAGAGAGGACTTAATTTTAAACGAGTTCTTGCTAATTGAGCAGTTTTAGATATTTATATATTAATATTGGTCATATTTATTGTGACAGTTGTGTAATTAGTATGATGGTTTCTTGGCTGTGGTACAGCTGACGTAGGCTATGGAACCTTCACAACTAGTGAAGGGCTACACTCAAATTATTTATAATTGCGTTGTGTGATGTAAAAGCATTGATGGTTTCATGTTCATATTAAAATGATTCTCTTGAAATATCGTCAACGATAACCACCCCCCCATCATCCCCCCCCCCGACGGACTCTACCATGCATGACTCGCCACTGCTACCTCAGCGACTCCACTGAAAGCGTTCTCCTCACTAGGATAACTCGTGATAAGATGGATAACCAGAACTTTCTAAATATTCCAAGTCAGTGAAGATTCTCTTCAGTGTGTACGCTTGACCTGTTTATTGCTGCGCTGTCATCCTCATTTAAAACTAGCGAAATTGCTTACTTGGAGAATGTGTAGGGAATATTTGTCACATCCAGCCAAGCAAACTATCACTATTCTCCTCCAGTGGTACTTGTTAGAACGATGCTGAGGATGATGAATCATAAGTTACTCGTTTCAAATACTTAAATTACTCGTTGCAAATTTGCACACCAAAATGATCCCTTAAACAGAAGGTGCAACAGACCATTCAGTGTAATCCCGTTGATATTTAAAATATTTTTTTAATTGATCGAAGGGTTTTTAAATAACCACTTTTCATAATATAAGTACTGTATCTAACAGTCTACAGGCGCCTTCAAGGAAAAACTAGGAGCGTTCTAACTAATCATCCCTTAATTAAGTACCTACGTCGGACTGACACTAGCAGTCTAGTTGAACAGGCAACCAACCAGACGATAATTCACGGGAACAATTGAAGATACTCGTCAACTGTCTCAACAAGACAATCAGTCCAGGGTAGGTAGACACAACTAGTATTGATATTGCAATTACCTGGAGCTTCCAGTAAATGGCTGACACTATGAGTACAGTAAGGTTGCACGTCTTTCTAGCTCTCGCCAGAAGCAAGATGCAGCCTCCTGTAGTTGTACTGAACCACACACTGTCCCTCCTCCCTTTACCATTTCCTCACACTAAGACCTTAATCAAGGCTCTTAGTCTGTGTATATTCTTCACATAAGATTTGTAGCAAATTTCCCGATTTACGTTATGTTAATTTTAATTAGTTAAGATTGTCTTCTATCAATAAAAAATAACCAGGTATGACGTACCACAACGGCG
>NC_091304.1:50733574-50743574 GCF_038502225.1 Cherax quadricarinatus
TTCCTTGGGGGGTGCCACTCTTCCTTGGGGGTTGCCACTCTTCCTTGGGGGGGATGCTACTCTTCCTTGGGGGTGCCACTCTTCCTTGGGGGGGATGCCACTCTTCCTTGGGGGGGATGCCACTCTTCCTTGGGGGGGATGCCACTCTTCCTTGGGGGGGATGCCACTCTTCCTTGGGGGGATGCCACTCTTCCTTGGGGGGGATGCCACTCTTCCTTGGGGGGGATGCCACTCTTCCTTGGGGGGGATGCCACTCTTCCTTGGGGGGGATGCCACTCTTCCTTGGGGGGGATGCCACTCTTCCTTGGGGGATGCCACTCTTCCTTGGGGGTGCCACTCTTCCTTGGGGGTGCCACTCTTCCTTGGGGGATGCCACTCTTCCTTGGGGGATGCCACTCTTCCTTGGGGGTGCCACTCTTCCTTGGGGGGGATGCCACTCTTCCTTGGGGGGGATGCCACTCTTCCTTGGGGTGCCACTCTTCCTTGGGGTGCCACTCTTCCTTGGGGGTGCCCCTCTTCCTTGGGGATGCCACTCTTCCTTGGGGGATGCCACTCTTCCTTGGGGGATGCCACTCTTCCTTGGGGGATGCCAGTCTTCCTTGGGGGATGCCACTCTTCCTTGGGGGTGCCACTCTTCCTTGGGGGATGCCACTCTTCCTTGGGGTGCCACTCTTCCTTGGGGGTGCCACTCTTCCATGGGGGTGCCACTCTTCCATTGAAGGAGCCGATGACCTAGTATTTCTTATAGACAAAGAATGCGCAGTCGAAAAAATTTAATTTGAATTGTTTTATTTGCGTTTGATTATTATAAGAGTGAATTGTTAATAACATTAGCAAGCTGGTGTTGATATAAATTTGTTATATAATGTTAGAAACGGAAAATGTTTAAAGTGTTGAATAACAATATGGTTTGGTAAACATGAATAATTTGTGAGTAATGTTTGTTGTTGTTTCTTTGCTGCAGTGATGGCTGGCGGGTGAGACTTCAGACAGCTTCCCTGGTTACCCCTGACCCTTCTGACCTGCCCTTCCCTCCACCTCTGCCCTTTCCTCAAGCCCTACCTTTGAGCCCTTCCCTCAAGACTTGGCCAGTGTTGGCCAGACTTGAAGCCAGCAGTAGTAGTGACCTTGGCCTGGTGCGGCAGTGACCTACCCTGCAGCAGCAGCAGCAGTGCTGTGAGTGAGCAAGGAGCGTGACCAGCAGTGTAGTCATGGCATCCAGCAGGACCGCCACCACTACCACCACCCCAGCAACCACCACCACGGTCAGTAGTTCTTATTGCTCCTTCTCACCATTACTAACTCCTACTGTGTGTCTACACCCCTTCCTCACTGTGTTTCTACACCCCTTCCTCACTGTGTCTACACCCCTTCCTCACTGTGTCTACACCCCTTCCTCACTGTGTCTACACCCCTTCCTCACTGTGTCTACACCCCTTCCTCACTGTGTCTACACCCCTTCCTCACTGTGTCTACACCCCTTCCTCACTGTGTCTACACCCCTTCCTCACTGTGTGTCTACACCCCTTCCTCACTGTGTGTCTACACCCCTTCCTCACTGTGTCTACACCCCTTCCTCACTGTGTCTACACCCCTTCCTCACTGTGTCTACACCCCTTCCTCACTGTGTCTACACTACTTAACTACCTCACTCCTCCCTCTAGATGAAATATTGTCCAGTGAGACCAGTACACTGGGTGTAGACACACCCAGCAGTGAGACCAGTACACTGGGTGTAGACACACCCAGCAGTGAGATCAGTACACTGGGTGTAGACACACCCAGCAGTGAGACCAGTACACTGGGTGTAGACACACCCAGCAGTGAGACCAGTACACTGGGTGTAGACACACCCAGCAGTGAGATCAGTACACTGGGTGTAGACACACCCAGCAGTGAGACCAGTACACTGGGTGTAGACACACCCAGCGGTGAGACCAGTACACTGGGTGTAGACACACCCAGCAGTGAGACCAGTACACTGGGTGTAGACACACCCAGCAGTGAGACCAGTACACTGGGTGTAGACACACCCAGCGGTGAGACCAGTACACTGGGTGTAGACACACCCAGCAGTGAGACCAGTACACTGGGTGTAGACACACCCAGCAGTGAGACCAGTACACTGGGTGTAGACACACCCAGCAGTGAGACCAGTACACTGGGTGTAGACACACCCAGCAGTGAGACCAGTACACTGGGTGTAGACACACCCAGCAGTGAGACCAGTACACTGGGTGTAGACACACCCAGCAGTGAGACCAGTACACTGGGTGTAGACACACCCAGCAGTGAGACCAGTACACTGGGTGTAGACACACCCAGCAGTGAGACCAGTACACTGGGTGTAGACACACCCAGCAGTGAGACCAGTACACTGGGTGTAGACACACCCAGCAGTGAGATCAGTACACTGGGTGTAGACACACCCAGCAGTGAGATCAGTACACTGGGTGTAGACACACCCAGCAGTGAGACCAGTACACTGGGTGTAGACACACCCAGCAGTGAGACCAGTACACTGGGTGTAGACACACCCAGCAGTGAGACCAGTACACTGGGTGTAGACACACCCAGCAGTGAGACCAGTACACTGGGTGTAGACACACCCAGCAGTGAGACCAGTACACTGGGTGTAGACACACCCAGCAGTGAGACCAGTACACTGGGTGTAGACACACGCAGCAGTGAGACCAGTACACTGGGTGTAGACACACCCAGCAGTGAGACCAGTACACTGGGTGTAGACACACCCAGCAGTGAGATCAGTACACTGGGTGTAGACACACCCAGCAGTGAGACCAGTACACTGGGTGTAGACACACCCAGCAGTGAGATCAGTACACTGGGTGTAGACGCACCCAGCAGTGAGACCAGTACACTGGGTGTAGACGCACCCAGCAGTGAGACCAGTACACTGGGTGTAGACGCACCCAGCAGTGAGACCAGTACACTGGGTGTAGACACACCCAGCAGTGAGATCAGTACACTGGGTGTAGACGCACCCAGCAGTGAGACCAGTACACTGGGTGTAGACACACCCAGCAGTGAGATCAGTACACTGGGTGTAGACACACCCAGCAGTGAGACCAGTACACTGGGTGTAGACACACCCAGCAGTGAGATCAGTACACTGGGTGTAGACGCACCCAGCAGTGAGACCAGTACACTGGGTGTAGACGCACCCAGCAGTGAGACCAGTACACTGGGTGTAGACACACCCAGCAGTGAGATCAGTACACTGGGTGTAGACACACCCAGCAGTGAGATCAGTACACTGGGTGTAGACACACCCAGCAGTGAGACCAGTACACTGGGTGTAGACACACCCAGCAGTGAGACCAGTACACTGGGTGTAGACACACCCAGCAGTGAGATCAGTACACTGGGTGTAGACACACCCAGCAGTGAGATCAGTACACTGGGTGTAGACACACCCAGCAGTGAGACCAGTACACTGGGTGTAGACACACCCAGCAGTGAGATCAGTACACTGGGTGTAGACACACCCAGCAGTGAGATCAGTACACTGGGTGTAGACACACCCAGCAGTGAGATCAGTACACTGGGTGTAGACACACCCAGCAGTGAGATCAGTACACTGGGTGTAGACACACCCAGCAGTGAGATCAGTACACTGGGTGTAGACACACCCAGCAGTGAGACCAGTACACTGGGTGTAGACACACCCAGCAGTGAGACCAGT
Source organism: Cherax quadricarinatus (assembly GCF_038502225.1). Taxonomy (NCBI): domain Eukaryota; kingdom Metazoa; phylum Arthropoda; class Malacostraca; order Decapoda; family Parastacidae; genus Cherax; species Cherax quadricarinatus. The sequence goes on from NC_091304.1 coordinate 50,737,281, forward strand.
ACACTGGGTGTAGACACACCCAGCAGTGAGACCAGTACACTGGGTGTAGACACACCCAGCAGTGAGACCAGTACACTGGGTGTAGACACACCCAGCGGTGAGACCAGTACACTGGGTGTAGACACACCCAGCAGTGAGACCAGTACACTGGGTGTAGACACACCCAGCAGTGAGACCAGTACACTGGGTGTAGACACACCCAGCAGTGAGACCAGTACACTGGGTGTAGACACACCCAGCGGTGAGACCAGTACACTGGGTGTAGACACACCCAGCAGTGAGATCAGTAAACTGGGTGTAGACACACCCAGCAGTGAGACCAGTACACTGGGTGTAGACACACCCAGCAGTGAGACCAGTACACTGGGTGTAGACACACCCAGCAGTGAGACCAGTACACTGGGTGTAGACACACCCAGCAGTGAGACCAGTACACTGGGTGTAGACACACCCAGCAGTGAGACCAGTACACTGGGTGTAGACACACCCAGCAGTGAGATCAGTACACTGGGTGTAGACACACCCAGCAGTGAGATCAGTACACTGGGTGTAGACACACCCAGCAGTGAGATCAGTACACTGGGTGTAGACACACCCAGCAGTGAGACCAGTACACTGGGTGTAGACACACCCAGCAGTGAGACCAGTACACTGGGTGTAGACACACCCAGCAGTGAGACCAGTACACTGGGTGTAGACACACCCAGCAGTGAGACCAGTACACTGGGTGTAGACACACCCAGCAGTGAGATCAGTACACTGGGTGTAGACACACCCAGCAGTGAGATCAGTACACTGGGTGTAGACACACCCAGCAGTGAGATCAGTACACTGGGTGTAGACGCACCCAGTGAGATCAGTACACTGGGTGTAGACACACCCAGCAGTGAGATCAGTACACTGGGTGTAGACACACCCAGCAGTGAGACCAGTACACTGGGTGTAGACGCACCCAGCAGTGAGACCAGTACACTGGGTGTAGACACACCCAGCGGTGAGACCAGTACACTGGGTGTAGACACACCCAGCAGTGAGACCAGTACACTGGGTGTAGACACACCCAGCGGTGAGACCAGTACACTGGGTGTAGACACACCCAGCGGTGAGACCAGTACACTGGGTGTAGACACACCCAGCAGTGAGACCAGTACACTGGGTGTAGACACACCCAGCAGTGAGACCAGTACACTGGGTGTAGACACACCCAGCAGTGAGATCAGTACACTGGGTGTAGACACACCCAGCGGTGAGACCAGTACACTGGGTGTAGACACACCCAGCAGTGAGACCAGTACACTGGGTGTAGACACACCCAGCAGTGAGACCAGTACACTGGGTGTAGACACACCCAGCGGTGAGACCAGTACACTGGGTGTAGACACACCCAGCGGTGAGACCAGTACACTGGGTGTAGACACACCCAGCAGTGAGATCAGTACACTGGGTGTAGACACACCCAGCGGTGAGACCAGTACACTGGGTGTAGACACACCCAGCAGTGAGATCAGTACACTGGGTGTAGACACACCCAGCAGTGAGATCAGTACACTGGGTGTAGACACACCCAGCGGTGAGACCAGTACACTGGGTGTAGACACACCCAGCAGTGAGATCAGTACACTGGGTGTAGACACACCCAGCAGTGAGATCAGTACACTGGGTGTAGACACACCCAGCAGTGAGATCAGTACACTGGGTGTAGACACACCCAGCAGTGAGACCAGTACACTGGGTGTAGACACACCCAGCAGTGAGACCAGTACACTGGGTGTAGACACACCCAGCAGTGAGACCAGTACACTGGGTGTAGACACACCCAGCAGTGAGACCAGTACACTGGGTGTAGACGCACCCAGCAGTGAGACCAGTACACTGGGTGTAGACACACCCAGCAGTGAGACCAGTACACTGGGTGTAGACGCACCCAGCAGTGAGACCAGTACACTGGGTGTAGACACACCCAGCAGTGAGACCAGTACACTGGGTGGTGTAGACACACCCAGCAGTGAGACCAGTACACTGGGTGTAGACGCACCCAGCAGTGAGACCAGTACACTGGGTGTAGACACACCCAGCAGTGAGACCAGTACACTGGGTGTAGACGCACCCAGCAGTGAGACCAGTACACTGGGTGTAGACACACCCAGCAGTGAGACCAGTACACTGGGTGGTGTAGACGCACCCAGCAGTGAGACCAGTACACTGGGTGTAGACGCACCCAGCAGTGAGACCAGTACACTGGGTGTAGACACACCCAGCAGTGAGACCAGTACACTGGGTGTAGACGCACCCAGCAGTGAGATCAGTACACTGGGTGTAGACGCACCCAGCAGTGAGACCAGTACACTGGGTGTAGACGCACCCAGCAGTGAGACCAGTACACTGGGTGTAGACGCACCCAGCAGTGAGACCAGTACACTGGGTGTAGACACACCCAGCAGTGAGACCAGTACACTGGGTGTAGACGCACCCAGCAGTGAGATCAGTACACTGGGTGTAGACGCACCCAGCAGTGAGACCAGTACACTGGGTGTAGACGCACCCAGCAGTGAGATCAGTACACTGGGTGTAGACGCACCCAGCAGTGAGACCAGTACACTGGGTGTAGACACACCCAGCAGTGAGACCAGTACACTGGGTGTAGACGCACCCAGCAGTGAGACCAGTACACTGGGTGTAGACACACCCAGCAGTGAGATCAGTACACTGGGTGTAGACACACCCAGCAGTGAGATCAGTACACTGGGTGTAGACACACCCAGCAGTGAGATCAGTACACTGGGTGTAGACACACCCAGCAGTGAGATCAGTACACTGGGTGTAGACACACCCAGCAGTGAGATCAGTACACTGGGTGTAGACACACCCAGCAGTGAGATCAGTACACTGGGTGTAGACACACCCAGCAGTGAGATCAGTACACTGGGTGTAGACACACCCAGCAGTGAGATCAGTACACTGGGTGTAGACACACCCAGCAGTGAGATCAGTACACTGGGTGTAGACACACCCAGCAGTGAGATCAGTACACTGGGTGTAGACACACCCAGCAGTGAGATCAGTACACTGGGTGTAGACACACCCAGCAGTGAGATCAGTACACTGGGTGTAGACACACCCAGCAGTGAGATCAGTACACTGGGTGTAGACACACCCAGCAGTGAGATCAGTACACTGGGTGTAGACACACCCAGCAGTGAGATCAGTACACTGGGTGTAGACACACCCAGCAGTGAGATCAGTACACTGGGTGTAGACACACCCAGCAGTGAGATCAGTACACTGGGTGTAGACGCACCCAGTGAGATCAGTACACTGGGTGTAGACACACCCAGCAGTGAGACCAGTACACTGGGTGTAGACACACCCAGCAGTGAGACCAGTACACTGGGTGTAGACACACCCAGCAGTGAGACCAGTACACTGGGTGTAGACGCACCCAGCAGTGAGACCAGTACACTGGGTGTAGACGCACCCAGCAGTGAGACCAGTACACTGGGTGTAGACGCACCCAGCAGTGAGACCAGTACACTGGGTGTAGACGCACCCAGCAGTGAGACCAGTACACTGGGTGTAGACGCACCCAGCAGTGAGACCAGTACACTGGGTGTAGACGCACCCAGCAGTGAGACCAGTACACTGGGTGTAGACGCACCCAGCAGTGAGACCAGTACACTGGGTGTAGACGCACCCAGCAGTGAGACCAGTACACTGGGTGTAGACGCACCCAGCAGTGAGACCAGTACACTGGGTGTAGACGCACCCAGCAGTGAGACCAGTACACTGGGTGTAGACGCACCCAGCAGTGAGACCAGTACACTGGGTGTAGACGCACCCAGCAGTGAGACCAGTACACTGGGTGTAGACGCACCCAGCAGTGAGACCAGTACACTGGGTGGTGTTCACACACCCAGCAGTGAGACCAGTACACTGGGTGTAGACGCACCCAGCAGTGAGACCAGTACACTGGGTGGTGTTCACACACCCAGCAGTGAGATCAGTACACTGGGTGTAGACACACCCAGCAGTGAGATCAGTACACTGGGTGTAGACACACCCAGCAGTGAGATCAGTACACTGGGTGTAGACACACCCAGCAGTGAGATCAGTACACTGGGTGTAGACACACCCAGCAGTGAGACCAGTACACTGGGTGGTGTTCACACACCCAGCAGTGAGACCAGTACACTGGGTGGTGTAGACACCCAGCAGTGAGACCAGTACACTGGGTGGTGTAGACACCCAGCAGTGAGACCAGTACACTGGGTGGTGTAGACGCCCAGCAGTGAGACCAGTACACTGGGTGGTGTAGACGCACCCAGCAGTGAGACCAGTACACTGGGTGGTGTAGACGCACCCAGCAGTGAGACCAGTACACTGGGTGGTGTAGACACCCAGCAGTGAGACCAGTACACTGGGTGGTGTAGACACCCAGCAGTGAGACCAGTACACTGGGTGGTGTAGACACCCAGCAGTGAGACCAGTACACTGGGTGGTGTAGACACCCAGCAGTGAGACCAGTACACTGGGTGGTGTAGACACCCAGCAGTGAGACCAGTACACTGGGTGGTGTAGACACCCAGCAGTGAGACCAGTACACTGGGTGGTGTAGACACCCAGCAGTGAGACCAGTACACTGGGTGGTGTAGACGCACCCAGCAGTGAGACCAGTACACTGGGTGGTGTAGACGCACCCAGCAGTGAGACCAGTACACTGGGTGGTGTAGACGCACCCAGCAGTGAGACCAGTACACTGGGTGGTGTAGACGCACCCAGCAGTGAGACCAGTACACTGGGTGGTGTAGACGCACCCAGCAGTGAGACCAGTACACTGGGTAGTGTAGACGCACCCAGCAGTGAGACCAGTACACTGGGTGGTGTAGACACCCAGCAGTGAGACCAGTACACTGGGTGGTGTAGACACCCAGCAGTGAGACCAGTACACTGGGTGGTGTAGACACCCAGCAGTGAAATCAGTACACTGGTAGTATCTGTATAAACACCTTAACAGTATTTCTAGTTTAAGTCCCTCATCTTGACGTCAACAGCACTCACTCCACTCTGGAGTTTCTCCTGCGCCTTGAATATGAATATTTACTCTTTTTTTAAACTTATGGTTAGTGAGATTCCTGTATTTATTTTATGTTAGTTTACAGTTAATTAAAAAACTCGTAAAAGTCTGGAATGTGAACATTTTATTTCTTGCCGTCGTGAGTATGGAAGTCCTGTCTCTTCTCCACAGTAATTACATGTATCAAAGCATACTTCTTTCATTGAAAAAAACAATAGAAAAGAAGGTTGTCTAAAATATTTTGACTTGCCATTAAAATCTTAAATTTTGTTCATCTTGCATATGTTTAACGTCGGTGGCAGAGCAACAACGTTGTCATACATGTACGTTGTACATAAAAATAAAGATATATATGCTAATTTTCCTGTTTTATATAATGGTGCGCCATTTGATATCTCGAGAATGCCTTTTCTGAACGGCTTCAACCTTTTACGGCCGACGCATCTTGTTAATGGACTAGCACTTAACAAATTTAGGCTGAATAGATGCAAATTTACTAATAGTCAATGAGCTTTGAGTCCCAGCAATAATTGGAGAATGCTGCTTCTGATCGATTTGAAACTTACGGTTATGCTGGGCTTTACACAAAGGAAGGTTCATAGTGATTGCGGGCTGTGTAAGTTCTAACTTCCTAATTTTATTAATCAGTACACTACATGGTATATCAATCCTTCTGATACGTATAGTACTGGATGTGAAAACAAATTTACTTTCAGTAATTTATTTAAACAATAGTTATTGTCATAGAGCAGTAGACAGATATTTCTCGCCTTTTCCCTCCATTTAATACGTAGAAATATAAATAGTTTGTGTGAAATACTTGCACTGTGAGGAGGCACCTGACTAAGCTGTGATATTGTTACCATGTGTTGAAAATGATAGAGTTGTGACTGCACTTGGTTGGTATTTAATGAACTAAAGTTATACAGAGTGAAACGAAGGCAAGATGGGTTCACGCGAGAGTGTAGAAGGTTCACGCGAGAGTGTAGAAGGTTCACATGGTCTGGAACAATATCATTCCAGACCATGTAGCTGAACTATTCTGCAGGCTGAGGGAGTGACCATCTCCAATACTTTTTCTCCATGGTTGATGGACTGATTACATCACTTCATTTCTACTGTTCACTTTGTATTTGACTGAATAAGGCTACTATGTAGGCGAAACGTTGCATCAGTAAAGATGCCCAACTGTTGCACATGTCTTAATTTTCAACTTGTCGGTA